>NW_027517899.1:0-38704 GCF_048772815.1 Callospermophilus lateralis
CTACTGATAACGAACGCTTCAACATAGAAGAACAAAATTTGGTGAGCCAAGTGGATTTGTGGACCTGTCCTTACCACCAAGTATCATAAAGATTGGGTGAAAATATATTTCCTGGTATTTCGGAAACTCGTTATTTCTTGGAAGCTTGGCAACCCCTCACAATGAAAGAGCTTTTCCACCATTTGTACCTGGGGCTACTTGAAGAGGAAACAAACTATAGAGAAAAAACTGAGAACTCCTTTATTTTGTCAAGTTTCAAATAGCTACTACAAACCATGTTGGATTTAGAGTTCCAAATTCATCTATCTATATAGGAGAGAACAGAGTGAAACCTAAAATTAAAAACTGCTACTGATAACGAACGCTTCAACCTAGAAGAACAAAATTTGGTGAGCCAAGTGGGATTTGTGTACTGATCATCACCACCAAGTATCATCAAGATTGGGTGAAAAAATATTTGCTGGTATTTCAGAAACTCGTTATGTCTTAGAATCTTGGCAACCCCTCTCAATGAAAGTACTTTTCCACAGTCTGTGCCTAGGGCTACTTGAAGAGGAAACAAACCATAGAGACAAAACTGAGACCTCCTTTATTTTGTCAAGTTTCAAATAGCTACTACAAACCATGTTGGATTTAGAGTTCCAAATTCATCTATCTATATAGGAGAGAACAGAGTGAAACCTAAATATAAAAATTGTTACTGTAGAACAACGCTTCAACCTAGAATTACAAAATTTGGTGAGCCAAGTGGGATTTGTGTACTGATCATCACCACCAAGTATCATCAACATTGGGTGACAAAATATTTGCTGGTATTTCGGAAACTCATAATTTCTTGCAAGCTTGGCAACCTCTTTCAATGAAAGTGCTTTCCCACAGTCTCTGCTTGTGGCTACATGAAGCGGAATCAAATCATAGAGACAAAACGGAGAACTCCTTTACTTTGTCAAGTTTCAAAGAGCTACTACAAATCATATTGGATTTAGAGTACCAAATTCATCTATCTATATAGGAGAGAACAGCGTGAAACCTAAATATAAAAACTGCTACTGTAGACGAACGCTTCAACCTAGAAGAACAAAATTTGGTGAGCCAAGTGGGATTTGTGTACTGATTATTACAACAAGTGTCATCAAGATTGCGTGAAAAAATATTTGCTGGTATTTTGGAAACTCGTTATTTCTTAGAAGCTTGGCAACCCCACTCAATGAAAGTGCTTTTCCACAGTCTGTTCCTATGGGTACTTGAAGAGGAAACAAACCATAGAGACAAAACTGAGAACTCCTTTATTTTTTCAAGTTTCAAAGAGCTACTACAAACCATGATGTATTTAGAGTTCCAAATTCGTCTATCTATATAGGAGAGAACAGAGTAAAACCTAACAATAAAAACTGCTACTGAAAACGAATACTTCAACCTTAGAATAAAATTTAGTGAGTCAATTGGGATTAGTGTACCGATACAAAACACCAAGTATCATCAAGATTAGGTGAAAAAATATTTGCTGGTATTTCGGAAACTCGTAATTTCTTGGAAGCTTGGCAACCCCTCTCAATGAAAGTGCTTTTCCTCCATTTGTGCCTGGGGCTACTTGAAGAGGAAACAAACCATAGCCACAAAACAGAGAACTCCTTTATTTTGTCAAGTTTCAAAGAGCCACTACAAACCATGTTGGATTTAGAGTTCCAAATTCATCTATCTATATAGGAGAGAACAGAGTGAAACCTAAAAATAAAAACTGCTACTGTAGACGAACGCTTCAACCAAGAAGAACAAAATTCGGTGAGTCAAGTGGGATTTGTGTACCGATCGTAAACACCAAGTATCACCAAGATTGGGTGAAAAAATATTTGCTGGTATTTCGGAAACTCGTAATTTCTTGGAAGCTTGGCAACCTCTCTCAAGGAAAGTGCTTTTCCACAGTCACTGCTTAGGGCTACTTGAAGCAGAATCAAATCATAGAGACAAAACTGAGAACTCCTTCATTTTGTCAAGTTTCAAAGAGCTACTACAAACCATGTTGGATTTAGAGTTCCAAATTCATCTATCTATATAGAAGAAAACAGAGTAAAACCTAAATATAAAAACTGCTATTCTAGACGAACGCTTCAACCTAGAAGAACAAAATTTGGTGAGCCAAGTGGGACTTGTGTACCGATCTTCACCACCAAGTATCATAAGGATTGGTTTAAAAAAACATTTGTTGTTATTTCGGAAACTCGTTATTTCTTAGAAGCTTGGCAACCCCTCTCAATAAAAGTGCTTTTCCACAGTCTGTGCCTAGGGCTACTTGAAGAGGAAATAAACCATAGAGACAAACCTGAGAACTCCTTTACTTTGTCAAGTTTCAAAGAGCTACTACAAACCATATTGGATTTAGAGTTCCAAATTCATCTATCTATATAGGAGAGAACAGAGTGAAACCTAAATATAAAAACTGCTACTGTAGATGAACCATTCAACCTAGAAGAACAAAATTTGGTGAGCCAAGTGGGATTTGTGTACTGATCATTACCACCAAGTGTCATCAAGATTGCGTGAAAAAATATTTGCTGGTATTTCAGAAACTCGTTATTTCTTAGAAGCTTGGCAACCTCACTCAATGAAAGTGCTTTTCCACAGTCTTTGCTTAGGGCTACTTGAAGGGGAAACAAATCATAGAGACAAAACTGAGAACTCCTTTATTTTGCAAGTTTCAAAGACCTACTACAAACCATGTGGAATTTAGAGTTCCAAATTCATCTATCTATATAGGAGAGAACAGAGTGAAACCTAAAAATAAAAACTGCTACTGTAGACGAACGCTTCAACATAGAAGAACAAAATTTGGTGAGTCAAGTGGGATTTGTGTACCGATAGTAAACACCAAGTATCATCAAGATTGGGTAAAAAATTTTTGCTGGTATTACGGAAACTCGTAATTTGTTGGAACCTTGGCAACCCCTCTCAAGGAAAGTGCTTTTCCACAGTCACTGTTAGGGCCACTTGAAGCGGAAACAAATCATAGAGACAAAACTGAGAACTCCTTTATTTTGTCAAGTTTCAAAGAGCTACTACAAACCATGTTGGATTTAGAGTTCCAAATTCATCTATCTATATAGGAGAGAACAGAGTGTAACCTAAATATAAAAATTGCTACTGTAGACGAACGCTTCAACCTAGAAGAACAAAATTTGGTGAGCCAAGTGGGATTTGTGTACTGATCATCACCACCAATTATCATCAAGATTGGGTGAAAAAATATTTGCTGGTATTTCGGAAACTCGTTATTTCTTTGAACCTTGGCAACCCCTCTCAAGGAAAGTGCTTTTCCACAGTCACTGCTTAGGGCCACTTGAAGCGGAAACAAATCATAGAGACAAAACTGAGAACTCCTTTATTTTGACTAGTTTCAAAGAGCTATTACAAACCATGTTGGATTTAGAGTTCCAAATTCTTCTATCTATACAGCAGAGAACAGAGTGAAACCTAAATATAAAAACTGCTACTGTAGACGAACGCTTCAACCTAGAAGAACAAAATTTGGTGAGCTAAGTGGGATTTGGATACCGATCATTACCACCACGTATCATCAACATTGGATGACCAAATATTTGATGGTATTTCGGAAACTCGTAATTTGATGGAAACTTGGCAACCCCTTTCAATGAAAGTGCTTTTCCACAGTCTCTGCTTAGGGCTACATGTAGTGGAAACAAATCATAGAGACAAAACTGAGAAGTACTTTACTTTGTCAAGTTTCAAAGAGCTACTACAAACCATATTGGATTTAGAGTTCCAAATTTATCTATCCATATAGGAGAGAACAGAGTGAAACCTAAATATAAAAACTGCTACTACAGACGAACGCTTCACCTAGAAGAAAAGAAATTTGGTTAGCCAAGTGGGATTTGTGTACTGATCATTACCACAAAGTGTCATCAAGATTGCGTGAAAAAATATTTGCTGGTATTTCGGAAACTCGTTATTTCTTAGAAGCTTGGCAACCTCTCTCAATGAAAGTACTTTTCCAAGTCTCTGCTTAGGGCTACTTGAAGCGGAAACAAATCATAGAGACAAAACTGAGAACTCCTTTATTTTGTCAAGATTCAAATAGCTACTACCAACCATATTGGATTTAGAGTTCCAAATTCATCTATCTATATAGGAGAGAACAGAGTGAAACCTAAATATAAAAATTGCTACTGTAGACGAACGCTTCAACCTAGAAGAACAAAATTTAGTGAGCCAAGTGGGATTTGTGTACTGATCATCACCACCAAGTATCATCAAGATTGGGTGAAAAAATATTTGCTGGTATTTCAGAAACTCGTTATGTCTTAGAAGCTTGGCAAACCCTCTCAATGAAAGTGCTTTTCCACAGTCTGTGCCTAGGGCTACTTGAAGAGGAAACAAACCATAGAGACAAAACTGAGACCTCCTTTATTTTGTCAAGTTTCAAATAGCTACTACAAACCATGTTGGATTTAGAGTTCCAAATTTATCTATCTATATAGGAGAGAACAGAGTGAAACCTAAATATAAAAATTGCTACTGTAGAAGAACACTTCAACCTGGAAATACAAAATTTGGTGAGCCAAGTGGGATTTGTGTACTGATCATCACCACCAAGTATCATCAACATTGGGTGACAAAATATTTGCTGGTATTTCGGAAACTCGTAATTTTTGGAAGCTTGGCAACCTCTTTCAATGAAAGTTCTTTCCCACAGTCTCTGCTTGCGGCTACATGAAGCGGAATCAAATCATAGAGACCAAAGAGAGAACTCCTTTACTTTGTCAAGTTTCAAAGAGCTACTACAAATCATGTTGGATTTAGAGTTCCAAATTCATCAATCTATATAGGAGAGAACAGAGTGAAACCTAAATATAAAAACTGCTACTGTAGATGAACGCTTTAACCTAGAAGAACAAAATTTGGTGAGCCAAGTGGGATTTGTGTACTGGTTATTACCACCAATGTCATCAAGATTGCGTGAAAAAATATTTGCTGGTATTTTGGAAACTAGTTATTTCTTAGAAGCTTGGCAACCCCACTCAATGAAAGTGCTTTTCCACAGTCTTTCCTATGGGTTCTGGAAGAGGAAACAAACGATAGAGACAAAACTGAGAACGCCTTTATTTTTTCAAGTTTCAAAGAGCTACTACAAACCATGATGTATTTAGAGTTCCAAATTCATCTATCTATATAGGAGAGAACAGAGTAAAACCTAAAAAAAAAAACTGCTACTGTAAACGAACGCTTCAACCTAGAAGAACAAAATTTGGTGAGCCAAGTGGGATTTGTGGACTTGTCATTACCACCACGTATCATCACGATTGGGTGAAAAAATATTTGCTGGTATTTCGGAAACTAGTAATTCCTTGGAAGCTTGGCAACCTCTCTCAATGAAAGTGCTTTTCCAAGTCTCACTTAGGGCTACTTGAAGCGGAAACAAATCATAGAGACAAAACTGAGAACTCCTTTATTTTGTCAAGTTTCAAATAGCTACTACCAACCATATTGGATTTAGAGTTCCAAATTCATCTACCTATAAAGGGGAGAACAGAGTGAAACCTAAATATAAAAACTGCTACTTTAGACGAAGGCTTCAACCTAAAAGAACAAAATTTGGTGAGCCAAGTGCGATTTGTGTACCGATCTTCTCCACCAAGTATCATCAAAATTGGGTGAAAAAATATTTGCTGGTAATTCGGAAACTCGTTATTTCTTAGAAGCTTGGCAACAACTCTCAATGAAAGTGCTTTTCCACAGTCTCTGCTTAGGGCTACTTGAAGCGGCAACAAATCATAGAGACAAAACTGAGAACTCCTTTATTTTGTAAAGTTTCAACAAGCTACTAAAAACCATATTGGATTTAGAGTTCCAAATTCATCTATCTATATAGGAGAGAACAGAGTGAAACCTAAAAATAAAAACTGCTACTGTAGACGAACGCTTCAACCTAGAAGAACAAAATTTGGTGAGCCAAGTGGGATTTGTGTACTGATTATTACCACCAAGTGTCATCAAGATTGCGTGAAAAAATATTTGCTGGTATTTTGGAAACTCGTTATTTTTTAGAATCTTGGCTACCCCACTCAATGAAAGTGCTTTTCCACAGTCTGTTCCTATGGGTACTTGAAGAGGAAACAAACCATAGAGACAAAACTGAGAACTCCTTTATTTTTTCAAGTTTCAAAGAGCTACTACAAACCATGATGTATTTAGAGTTCCAAATTCATCTATCTATATAGGAGAGAACAGAGTAAAACCTAAAAATAAAAACTGCTACTGTAAACGAACGCTTCAACCTAGAAGAACACAATTTGGTGAGCCAAGTGGGATTTGTGGACTTGTCATTACCACCACGTATCATCACGATTGGGTGAAAAAATATTTGCTGGTATTTCGGAAACTAGTAATTCCTTGGAAGCTTGGCAACCTCTCTCAATGAAAGTGCTTTTCCAAGTCTCACTTAGGGCTACTTGAAGCGGAAACAAATTATAGAGACAAAACTGAGAACTCCTTTATTTGGTCAAGTTTCAAATAGCTACTACCAACCATATTGGATTTAGAGTTCCAAATTCATGTACCTATAAAGGGGAGAACAGAGTGAAACATAAATATAAAAACTGCTACTTTAGACGAAGGCTTCAACCTAAAAGAACAAAATTTGGTGAGCCAAGTGGGATTTGTGTACCGATCTTCTCCACCAAGTATCATCAAAATTGGGTGAAAAAATATTTGCTGGTAATTCGGAAACTCGTTATTTCTTAGAAGCTTGGCAACAACTCTCAATGAAAGTGCTTTTCCACAGTCTCTGCTTAGGGCTACTTGAAGCGGCAACAAATCATAGAGACAAAACTGAGAACTCCTTTATTTTGTCAAGTTTCAACAAGCTACTAAAAACCATGTTGGATTTAGAGTTCCAAATTCATCTATCTATATAGGAGAGAACAGAGTGAAACCTAAAAATAAAAACTGCTACTGTAGACGAATGCTTCAACCTAGAAGAACAAAATTTGGTGAGCCAAGTGGGTTTTGTGTACTTGTCCTTACCACCAAGTATCATCAAGATTGGGTGAAAAAATATTTGCTGGTATTTCAGAAACTCGTAATTTTTGGAAGCTTGGCAACCTCTTTCAATGAAAGTTCTTTCCCACAGTCTCTGCTTGCGGCTACATGAAGCGGAATCAAATCATAGAGACAAAAGAGAGAACTCCTTTACTTTGTCAAGTTTCAAAGAGCTACTACAAATCATATTGGATTTAGAGTTCCAAATTCATCTATCTATATAGGACAGAACAGAGTGAAACCTAAATATAAAAACTGCTACTGTAGACGAACGCTTCAACCTAGAAGAACAAAATTTGGTGAGCCAAGTGGGATTTGTGTACTGATTATTACCACCAAGTGTCATCAAGATTGCGTGAAAAAATATTTGCTGGTATTTTGGAAACTAGTTATTTCTTAGAAGCTTGGCAACCCCACTCAGTGAAAGTGCTTTTAAACAGTCAGTTCCTATGGGTACTTGAAGAGGAAACAAACGATAGAGACAAAACTGAGAACTCCTTTATTTTTTCAAGTTTCAAAGAGCTACGACAAACCATGATGTATTTAGAGTTCCAAATTCATCTATCTATATAGGAGAGAACAGAGTAAAACCTAAAAATAAAAACTGCTACTGTAAACGAACGCTTCAACCTAGAAGAACACAATTTGGTGAGCCAAGAGGGATTTGTGGACTTGTCATTACCACCACGTATCATCACGATTGGGTGAAAAAATATTTGCTGGTATTTCGGAAACTAGTAATTCCTTGGAAGCTTGGCAACCTCTCTCAATGAAAGTGCTTTTCCAAGTCTCTGCTTAGGGCTACTTGAAGCGGAATCAAATCATAGAGACAAAACTGAGAACTCCTTTATTTTGTCAAGTTTCAAATAGCTACTACCAACCATATTGGATTTAGAGTTCCAAATTCATCTACCTATAAAGGAGAGAACAGAGTGAAACCTAAATATAAAAACTGCTACTTTAGACGAAGGCTTCAACCTAGAAGAACAAAATTTGGTGAGCCAAGTGGGATTTGGGTACCGATCTTCTCCACCAAGTATCATCGAAATTGGGTGAAAAAATATTTGCTGGTAATTCGGAAACTCGTTATTTCTTAGAAGCTTGGCAACAACTCTCAATGAAAGTGCTTTTCCACAGTCTCTGCTTAGGGCTACTTGAAGCGGCAACAAATCATAGAGACAAAACTGAGAACTCCTTTACTTTGTCAAGTTTCAAAGAGCTACTACAAATCATATTGGATTTAGAGTTCCAAATTCATCTATCTATATAGGAGAGAACAGAGTGAAACCTAAATATAAAAACTGCTACTGTAGACGAACGCTTCAACCTAGAAGAACAAAATTTGGTGAGCCAAGTGGGATTTGTGTACTGATTATTACCACCAAGTGTCATCAAGATTGCGTGAAAAAATATTTGCTGGTATTTTGGAAACTTGTTATTTCTCAGAAGCTTGGCAACCCCACTCAATGAAAGTGCTTTTCCAGAGTCAGTTCCTAAGGGTACTTGAAGAGGAAACAAACGATAGAGACAAAACTGAGAACTCCTTTATTTTTTCAAGTTTCAAAGAGCTACTACAAACCATGATGTATTTAGAGTTCCAAATTCATCTATCTATATAGGAGAGAACAGAGTAAAACCTAAAAATAAAAACTGCTACTGTAAACGAACGCTTCAACCTAGAAGAACAAAATTTGGTGAGCCAAGTGGGATTTGTGGACTTGTCATTACCACCACGTATCATCACGATTGGGTGAAAAAATATTTGCTGGTATTTCGGAAACTAGTAATAACTTGGAAGCTTGGCAACCTCTCTCAATGAAAGTGCTTTTCCAAGTCTCTGCTTAGGGCTATTTGAAGCGTAAACAAATCATAGAGACAAAACTGAGAACTCCTTTATTTTTTCAAGTTTCAAATAGCTACTACCAACCATATTTAATTTAGAGTTCCAAATTCATCTACCTATAGAGGAGAGAACAGAGTGAAACCTAAATATAAAAACTGCTACTTTAGACGGAGGCTACAACCTAGAAGAACAAAATTTGGTGAGCCAAGTAGGATTTGTGTACCGATCTTCTCCACCAAGTATCATCAAAATTGGGTGAAAAAATATTTGCTGGTAATTCGGAAACTCGTTATTTCTTAGAAGCTTGGCAACAACTCTCAATGAAAGTGCTTTTCCACAGTCTCTGCTTAGGGCTACTTGAAGCGGCAACAAATCATAGAGACAAAACTGAGAACTCCTTTATTTTGTCAAGTTTCAACAAGCTACTAAAAACCATGTTGGATTTAGAGTTCCAAATTCATCTATCTATATAGGAGAGAACAGAGTGAAACCTAAAAATAAAAACTGCTACTGTAAACGAACGCTTCAACCTAGAAGAACAAAATTTGGTGAGCCAAGTGAGATTTCTGTACCGATCATTACCACCAAGTATCATCAAGAATGGGTGAAAAAATATTTGCTGGTATTTCGGAAACTCGTAATTTCTTGGAAGCTTGGCAACCCCTCTCAATGAAAGTGCTTTTCCACCGTCTGTGCCGAGGGCTACTTGAAGAGGAAACAAACCATAGAGACAAAACTGAGAACTCCTTTATTTTGTCAAGTTTCAAAGAGCTACTACAAACCATGTTCGATTTAGAGTTCCAAATTCATCTATCTATATAGGAGAGAACAGAGGGAAACCTAAATATAAAAACTGCTTCAGTAGACGAACGCTTCTACCTAGAAGAACAAAATTTGGTGAGCCAAGCGGGATTTGTGTACTGATCATTACCACCAAGTATCATCAAGTTTGGGTGAAAAAATATTTGCTGGTATTTCGGAAACTCGTTATTTCTTAGAAGCTTGACAACCCCTCTCAATGAAATTGCTTTTCCACAGTCTGTGTCAATGCTACTTGAAGAGGAAACAAACCATAGAGGAAAAACTGAGAACTCCTTTAATTTGTTAAGTTTCAAAGAGCTACTACAAACCATGTAGGATTTAGAGTTCCAAATTCATCTATATATATATAGGAGAGAACAGAGTGAAACCTAACAATAAAAACTGCTACTGAAATCGAACGTTTCAACCTAGAAGAACAAAATTTGGTGAGTCAAGTGGGATTTGTGTAGCGATCGAAAACACCAAGTATCATCAAGATTGGATGAAAAAATATTTGCTGGTATTTCGGAAACACGTCATTTCTTGGAAGCTTGGCAACCCCTCTCAATTAAAGTGCTTTTCCACCCTCTGTGCCTAGGGCTACTTGAAGAGGAAACAAACCATAGAGACAAAACAGAGAACTCCTTTATTTTGTCAAGTTTCAAAGAGCCACTACAAACCATGTTGGATTTAGAGTTCCAAATTCATCTATCTATATAGGAGAGAACAGAGTGAAACCTAAAAATAAAAACTGCTACTGAAAACGAACGCTTCAACATAGAAGAACAAAATTCGGTGAGTCAAGTGGGATTTGTGTACCGATCGTAAACACCAAGTATCATCAAGATTGGGTGAAAAAATATTTGCTGGTATTTCGGAAACTCGTTATTTGTTGCAACCTTTCAACCCCTCTCAAGGAAAGTGCTTTTCCACAGTCACTGCTTAGGGCTACTTGAAGCGGAAACAAATCATAGAGACAAAACTGAGAACTCCTTTATTTTGTCATGTTTCCAAGAACTACTACAAACCATGTTGGAGTTAGAGTTCCAAATTCATCTATCTATATAGCAGAGAACAGAATGAAACCTAAATATAAAAACTGCTACTGTAGACGAACGCTTCAACCTAGAAGAACAAAATTTGGTGAGCCAAGTGGGATTTGTGTACTGATCATCACCACCAAGTATCATCAAGATTGGGTGAAAAAATATTTGCTGGTATTTCAGAAACTCGTTATGTCTTAGAAGCTTGGCAACCCCTCTCAATGAAAGTACTTTTCCACAGTCTCTGCTTCTGGATACTTGAAGTGGAAACAAATCATAGAGACAAAACTGAGACCTCCTTTATTTTGTCAAGTTTCAAATAGCCACTACAAACCATGTTGGATTTAGAGTTCCAAATTTATCTCTCTATATAGGAGAGAACAGAGTGAAACCTAAATATAAAAATTGTTACTGTAGAATAACGCTTCAACCTAGAAATACAAAATTTGGTGAGCCAAGTGGGATTTGTGTAGTGATCATCACCACCAAGTATCATCAACATTGGGTGACAAAATATTTGCTGGTATTTCGGAAAATCATAATTTCTTGGAAACTTGGCAAACTCTTTCAATGAAAGTGCATTCCCACAGTCTCTGCTTGCGGCTACATGAAGCGGAATCAAATCATAGAGACAAAAGAGAGAACTCCTTTACTTTGTCAAGTTTCAAAGAGCTACTACAAATCATATTGGATTTAGAGTTCCAAATTCATCTATCTATATAGGAGAGAACAGCGTGAAACCTAAATATAAAAACTGCTACTGTAGACGAACGCTTCAACCTAGAAGAACAAAATTTGGTGAGCCAAGTGGGATTTGTGTACTGATCATTACCACCAAGTGTCATCAAGATTGCGTGAAAGAATATTTGCTGGTATTTTGGAAACTCGTTTTTTCTTAGAAGCTTGGCAACCCCACTAAATGAAAGTGCTTTTCCACAGTCTGTTCCTATGGGTACTTGAAGAGAAAACAAACCATAGAAACAAAACTGAGAACTCCTTTATTTTTTCAAGTTTCAAAGAACTACTACAAACCATGATGTATTTAGAGTTCCAAATTCATCTATCTATATAGGAGAGAACAGAGTAAAACCTAACAATAAAAACTGCTACTGAAAACGAACGCTTCAACCTTAGAATAAAATTTGGTGAGTCAAGTGGGATTTGTGTACCGATCGAAAACACCAAGTATCATTAAGATTGGGTGAAAAAATATTTGCTGGTATTTCAGAAACTCGTAATTTCTTGGAAGCTTGGCAACCCCTCTCAATGAAAGTGCTTTTCCACCGTCTGTGCCTAGGGCTACTTGAAGAGGAAACAAACCATAGAGACAAAACAGAGAACTCCTTTATTTTGTCAAGTTTCAAAGAGCCACTAGAAACCATGTTGGATTAGAGTTCCAAATTTATCTATCTATATAGGAGAGAACAGAGTGAAACCTAAAAATAAAAACTGCTACTGTAGACGAACGCTTCAAACAAGAAGAACAAAATACGGTGAGTCAAGTGGGATTTGTGTACCGATCGTAAACACCAAGTATCACCAAGATTGGGTGAAAAAATATTTGCTGGTATTTTGGAAACTCGTAATTTCTTGGAAGCTTGGCAACCTCTCTCAAGGAAAGTGCTTTTCCACAGTCACTGCTTAGGGCTACTTGAAGCAGAAACAAATCATAGAGACAAAACTGAGAACTCCTTCATTTTGTCAAGTTTCAAAGAGCTACTACAAACTATGTTGGATTTAGAGTTCCAAATTCATCTATCTATATTGCAGAAAACAGAGTAAAACCTAAATATAAAAACTGCTATTCTAGACGAACGCTTCAACCAAGAAGAACAAAATTTGGTGAGCCAAGTGGGACTTGTGTACCGATCTTCACCACCAAGTATCATCAGGATTGCGTGAAAAAATATTTGTTGGTATTTCGGAAACTCATTATTTCTGAGAAGCTTGGCAACCCCTCTCAATGAAAGTGCTTTTCCACATTCTCTGCTTAATGCTACTGGAAGTGGAAACAAATCATAGAGACAAAACTGAGAACTCCTTTATTTTTTCAAGTTTGAAAGAGCTACTACAAACCATGTTGGATTTAGAGTTTCAAATTCATCTATCTATATAGGAGAGAACAGAGTGAAACCTAAAAATAAAAACTGCTACTGAAAACGAACGCTTCAACATGGAAGAACAAAATTTGATGAGTCAAGTGGGATTTGTGTACCGATGGTAAACACCAAGTATCATCAAGATTTGGTGAAAAAATATTTGCTGGTATTTCAGAACCTCGTAATTTCTTGGAAGCTTGGCAACCCCTCTCAATGAAAGTGCTTTTCCACAGTCTGTGCCTAGGGGTACTTGAAGAGAAAACAAACCATAAAGACAAAACTGAGAACTTCTTTATTTTGTCAAGTTTCAAAGAGCTACTACAAAAAATGTTGGATTTAGAGTTCCAAATTCATCTATCTATATAGAAGAGAACAGAGTGAAACCTAAATATAAAAATTGTTACTGTAGAAGAACGCTTCAACCTAGAAATACAAAATTTTGAGCCAAGTGGGATTTGTGTACTGATCATCACCACCAAGTATCGTCAACATTGGGTGACAAAATATTTGCTGGTATTTCGGAAAATCATAATTTCTTGGAAGCTTGGCAACCTCTTTCAATGAAAGTGCTTTCCCACAGTCTCTGCTTGCGGCTAAATGAAGCGGAATCAAATCATAGAGACAAAACAGAGAACTCCTTTACTTTGTCAAGTTTCAAAGAGCTACTACAAATCATGTTGGATTTAGAATTCCAAATTCATCTATCTATATAGGAGAGAACAGCGTGAAACCTAAATATAAAAACTGCTACTGTAGACGAACGCTTCAACCTAGAAGAACAAAATTTGGTGAGCCAAGTATGATTTGTGTACTGATTATTACCACCAAGTGTCATCAAGATTGCGTGAAAAAATATTTGCTGGTATTTTGGAAACTCGTTATTTCTTAGAAGCTTGGCAACCCCACTAAATGAAAGTGCTTTTCCACAGTCTGTCCTATCGGTACTTGAAGAGGAAACAAACCATAGAAACAAAACTGAGAACTCCTTTATTTTTTCAAGTTTCAAAGAGCTACTTCAAATCATGATGTATTTAGAGTTCCAAATTCATCTATCTATATAGGAGAGAACAGAGTAAAACCTAACAATAAAAACTGCTACTGAAAACGAACGCTTCAACCTTAGAATAAAATTTGGTGAGTCAAGTGGGATTTGTGTACCGATCGAAAACACCAAGAATCATCAAGATTGGGTGAAAAAATATTTGCTGGTATTTCGGAAACTCGTAATTTCTTGGAAGCTTGGCAACCCCTCTCAATGAAAGTGCTTTTCCACCCTCTCTGCCTAGGGCTACTTGAAGAGGAAAAAACCATAGAGACAAAACAGAGAACTCCTTTATTTTGTCAAGTTTCAAAGAGCCACTACAAACCATGTTGAATTTAGAGTTCCAAATTCATCTATCTATATAGGAGAGAACAGAGTGAAACCTAAAAATAAAAACTGCTACTGTAGACGAACGCTTCAACCAAGAAGAACAAAATTCGGTGAGTCAAGTGGGATTTGTGTACCGATCGTAAACACCAAGTATCACCAAGATTGGGAGAAAAAATATTTGCTGGTATTTCGGAAACTCGTAATTTTTTGTAAGCTTGGCAACCTCTCTCAAGGAAAGTGCTTTTCCACAGTCACTGCTTAGGGCTACTTGAAGCAGAAACAAATCATAGAGACAAAACTGAGAACTCCTTCATTTTGTCAAGTTTCAACGAGCTACTACAAACCATGTTGGATTTAGAGTTCCAAATTCATATATCTATATTGCAGAAAACAGAGTAAAACCTAAATATAAAAACTGCTATTCTAGACGAACGCTTCAACCTAGAAGAACAAAATTTGGTGAGCCAAGTGGGACTTGTGTACCGATCTTCACCACCAAGTATCATCAGGATTGGGTGAAAAAATATTTGTTGGTATTTCGGAAACTCGTTATTTCTGAGAAGCTTGGCAACCCCTCTCAATGAAAGTGCTTTTCCACATTCTCTACTTAGGGCTACTGGAAGTGGAAACAAATCATAGAGACAAAACTGAGAACTCCTTTATTTTTTCAAGTTTGAAAGAGCTACTACAAACCATGTTGGATTTAGAGTTCCAAATTCATCTATCTATATAGCAGATAACAGAGTGAAACCTAAACATAAAAACTGCTACTGTAGACGAGCGCTTCAACCTAGAAGAACAAAATTTGGTGACCCAAGTGGGATTTGGATACTGATCATTACCACCAAGTGTCATCAAGATTGCGTGAAAAAATATTTGCTGGTATTTCGGAAACTCGTTATTTCTTAGAAGCTTGGCAACCCACTCAATGAAAGTGCTTTTCTACAGTCTGTTACTAGGGGTACTTGAAGAGGAAACAAATCATAGAGACAACACTGAGAACTCCTTTATTTTGTTAAGATTCAAAGAGCTACTACAAACCATATTGGAATTTAGAGTTCCAAATTCAGCTATCTATATAGGAGAGAACAGAGTGAAACCTAAAAATAAAAACTGCTACTGAAAACGAACGCTTCAACATAGAAAAACAAAATTTGGTGAGTCAAGTGGGATTTGTGTACCGATCATAAACACCATGTATCATCAAGATTTTGTGAAAAAATATTTGCTGGTATTTCGGAAACTCGTAATTTCTTCGAAGCTTGGCAAACCCTCTCAATGAAAGTGCTTTTCCACAGTCTCTGCTTAGGGCTACTTGAAGCGGAAACAAATCATAGAGACAAAACTGAGAACTCCTTTATTTTGTTAAGATTCAAAGAGCTACTACAAACCATATTGGATTTAGAGTTCCAAATTCAGCTATCTATATAGGAGAGAACAGAGTGAAACCTAAAAATAAAAACTGCTACTGAAAACGAACGATTCAACATAGAAAAACAAAATTTGGTGAGTCAAGTGGGATTTGTGTACCGATCATAAACACCATGTATCATCAAGATTTTGTGAAAAAATATTTGCTGGTATTTCGGAAACTCGTAATTTCTTGGAAGCTTGGCAACCCCTTTCAATGAATGTACTTTTCCACAGTCACTGCTTAGGGCTACTTGAAGAGGAAACAAACCATAGAGACAAAACAGAAAACTCCTTTATTTTGTCAAGTTTCAAAGAGCCACTACAAACCATGTTGAATTTAGAGTTCCGAATTCATCTATCAATATATCAGAGAACATAGTGAAACCTAAACTTAAAAACTGCTACTGTAGACGAACGCTTCAACCAAGAAGAACAAAATTTGGTGATCCAAGTGGGATTTGTGAACTGATCATTTCCACCAAATATCATCAAGATTGGGTGAAAAAATATTTGCTGGTATTTCGGAAACTCGTAATTTCTTGGAACCTTGGCAACCCCTCTCAAAGAAAGTGCTTTTCCACAGTCACTGCTTAGGGCTACTTGAAGCGGAAACAAATCATAGAGACAAAACTGAGAACTCCTTTATTTTGTCAAGTTTCAAAGAGCAGCTACAAACCATGTTGGATTTAGAGTTCCAAATTCATCTATCTACATAGCAGAGAACAGAGTGAAAACTAAATATAAAAATTGCTAATGTAGATGAACGCTTCAACCTAGAAGACCAAAATTTGGTGAGCCATGTGGGATTTGTGTACTAATCATCACCACCAAGTATCATCAAGTTTGGGGGAAAAAATATTTGTTGGTATTTCTGAAACTCGTTATTTCTTAGAAGCTTGGCAACACCTCTCAATGAAAGTGCTTTTCCACAGTCTCTGCTTAGGGCTACTTGAAGAGGAAACAAACCATAGAGACAAAACTGAGAACTCCTTTATTTTGTCAAGTTTCAAAGAGCTACTACAAACCATATTGGATTTAGAGTTCCAAATTCATCTATCCATATAGGAGAGAACCGAGTGAAACCTAAATATAAAAACTGCTACTGTAGACGGACGCTTCAACCCAGAAGAACAAAACGTGGTGAGCCAAGTGGGATTTGTGTACTGATCATTACCACCAAGTGTCATCCATATTGCGTGAAAAAATATTTGCTGGTATTTCGGAAACTCGTTATTTCATAGAAGCTTGGCAACCCCACTCAATGAAAGTGCTTTTCACAGTCTGTTCCTAGGGGTACTTGAAAAGAAAACAAACCATAGAGACAAAACTGAGAACTCCTTTATTTTGTCAAGTTTCAAAGAGCTACTACAAACCATGTTGGATTTAGAGTTCCAAATTCATCTATCTATATAGGAGAGAACAGAGTGAAACCTAAACATAAAAACTGCTACTGTAAACGAACGCTTCAACCTAGAAGAACAAAATTTGGTGAGCCAAGTGGGATTTGTAGACTTGTCAATACCACCAGGTATCATGAAGTTTGGGAAAAAAAATATTTGCTGGTATTTCGGAAACTCGTAATTTCTTGGAAGCTTGGCAACCCCTCTCAATGAAAGTTATTTTCCCACAGTCTCTGCTTAGGGCTACTTGAAGTGGAAACAAATCATAGAGACAAAACTGAGAACTCCTTTATTTTGTCACGGGTCAAAGAGCTACTACAAACCATGTTCGATTTCGAGTTCCAAATTTATCTATCTATATAGGAGAGAACAGAGTGAAACCTAAAAATAAAAACTGCTACTGAAAACGAACGCTTCAACATAGAAGAACAAAATTTGGCGAATCAAGTGGGATGTGTGTACCGATCGTAAACACCAAGTATCATCAAGATTGGGTGAAAAAATATTTGCTGGTATTTCGGAAACTCTAATTTCTTTGAAGCTTGGCAACCCCTCTCAATGAAAGTGCGTATCCACCGTCTGTGCCTAGGGCTACTTGAAGAGGAAACAAACCATAGAGACAAAACAGAGAACTCCTTTATTTTGTCAAGTTTCAAAGAGCCACTACAAACCATGTTGGATTTAGAGTTCCAAATTCATCTATCTATATAGCAGAGAACGGACTGAAACCTAAACATAAAAACTGCTACTGTAGACGAACACTTCAACCAAGAAGAACAAAATTTGGTGATCCAAGTGGGATTTGTAAACAGATCATTACCACCAAGTATCATCAGATTGGGTGAAAAAATATTTGCTGGTATTTCGGAAACTTGTAATTTGTTGGAACCTTGGCAACCCCTCTCAAGGAAAGTGCTTTCCACTGTCACTGCTTTAGGGCTACTTGAAGCGGAAACAAATCATAGAGACAAAACTGAGAACTCCTTTCTTTTGTCAAGTTTCAAAGAGCTACTACAAACCATATTGGATTTAGAGTTCCAAAATAATCTATCAATATAGCAGAGAACTGAGTGAAAACTAAATATAAAAACTGCTACTGTAGACGAAGGCTTCAACCTAGAAGAACAAAATTTGGTGAGCCAAGTGGGATTTGTGTACCAATCTTCACCACCAAGTATCATCACGATTGGGTGAAAAAATATTTGCTGGTATTTCGGAAACTCGTAATTTGTTGATACCTTGGCAACCCCTCTCAAGGAAAGTGCATTTCCACAGTCACTGCTTAGGGCTACTTGAAGCGGAAACAAATCATAGAGACAAAACTGAGAACTCCTTTATTTTGTCAAGTTTCAAAGAGCTACTACAAACCATGTTGAATTTAGAGTTCCAAATTCATCTATCCATATAGGAGAGAACAGTGTGAAACCTAAATATAAAAATTGCTACTGTAGACGAACGCTTCAACCTAGAAGAACAAAATTTGGTGTGCCAAGTGGGATTTGTGTACTAATCATCACCACCAAGTATCATCAAGATTGGGTGAAAAAATATTTGCTGGTATTTCGGATACTCGTTATTTCTTAGAAGCTTGGCAACCCCTCTCAATGAAAGTGCTTTTCCACAGTCTGTGCCTAGGGCTACTTGAAGAGGAAACAAACCATAGAGACAAAACTGAGAACTCCTTTATTTTGTCAAGTTTCAAAGAGCTACTACAAACCATGTTGGATTTAGAGTTCCAAATTCATCTATCTATATAGGAGAGAACAGAGTGAAACCTAAACATAAAAACTGCTAATGTTAACGAACGCTTCAACCTAGAAGAACAAAATTTGGTGAGCCAAGTGGGATTTGTAGACCTGTCAATACCACCAGGTATCATGAAGATTGGGTAAAAAAAATTTGCTGGTATTTCGGAAACTCGTAATTTCTTGAAAGATTGGCAACCCCTCTCAATGAAAGTTCTTTTCCACAGTCTCTGCTTAGGGATACTTGAAGTGGAAACCAATCATAGAGACAAAACTGAGAACTCCTTTTTTTTGTCACGGTCAAAGAGCTACTACAAACCATGTTGGATTTCGAGTTCCAAATTTATCTATCTATATAGGAGAGAACAGAGTGAAACCTAAAAATAAAAACTGCTACTGAAAACGAACGCTTCAACCTAGAAGAACAAAATTTGGTGAGTCAAGTGGGATGTGTGTACTGATCGTAAACACCAAGTATCATCAAGATTGGGTGAAAAAATATTGCTGGTATTTCGGAAACTCTAATTTCTTTGAAGCTTGGCAACCCCTCTCAATGAAAGTGCGTATCCACCGTCTGTGCCTAGGGCTACTTGAAGAGGAAACAAACCATAGAGACAAAACAGAGAACTCCTTTATTTTGTCAAGTTTCAAAGAGCCACTACAAACCATGTTGGATTTAGAGTTCCAAATTCATCTATCTATATAGCAGAGAACAGACTGAAACCTAAACATAAAAACTGCTACTGTAGACGAACGCTTCAACCAAGAAGAACAAAATTTGGTGATCCAAGTGCGATTTGTGAACAGATCATTACCACCAAGTATCATCAGATTGGGTGAAAAAATATTTGCTGGTATTTCGGAAACTCGTAATTTGTTGGAACCTTGGCAACCCCTCTCAAGGAAAGTGCTTTTCCACAGTCACTGCTTAGGGCTACTTGAAGAGGATAAAAACCATAGAGAGAAAACTGAGAACTCCTTTATTTTGTCAAGTTTCAAAGAGCTACTACAAACCATATTGGATTTAGAGTTTCAAATTCATCTATCCATATAGGAGAGAACAGAGTGAAACCTAAATATAAAAACTGCTACTGTAGACGAACGCTTCAACCTAGAAGAACAAAATTTGGTGAGCCAAGTGGGATTTGTGTAATGATCATTACCACCAAGTGTCATCAAGATTGCGTGAAAAAATATTTGCTGGTATTTCGGAAACTCGTTATTTCTTAGAAGCTTGGCAACCCCACTCAAAGAAAGTGCTTTTACACAGTCTGTTCCTAGGGGTACTTGAAGAGGAAACAAACCATAGAAACAAAACTGAGAACTCTTTTATTTTGTCAAGTTTCAAATAGCTACTACAAACCATGTTGGATTTAGAGTTCCAAATTCATCCATCTATATAGGAGAGAACTGAGTGAAACCTAAACATAAAAACTGCTACAGTAAACGATCGCTTCAAACTAGAAGAACAAAATTTGGTGAGCCAAGTGGGATTTGTGGACTTGTCAATACCACCACGTATCATCAAGATTGGGTAAAAAAATATTTGCTGGTATTTCGGAAACTTGTAATTTCTTGGAAGCTTGGCAACCCCTCTCAATGAAAGTGCTTTTCCACAGTTTCTGCTTAGGGCTACTTGAAGCGGAAACAAATCATAGAGACAAAACTGAGAACTCCTTTATTTTGTCAAGGTTCAAAGAGCTACTACAAACCATGTTGGATTTAGAGTTCCAAATTCATCTTTCTATATAGGAGAGAACACAGTGAAACCTAAAAATAAAAACTGCTACTGAAAACGAACGATTCAACATTGAAGAACAAAATTTGGTGAGTCAAGTCTGATTTGTGTACCGATCGTAAACACCATATAATATCAAGATTGGGTGAAAAAATATTTGCTGGTATTTTGGAAACTCGTTATATCTTGGAAGATTGGCAACCCCTCTCAATGAAAGTGCGTATCCATTGTCTGTGCCTAGGGCTTCTTGTAGAGGAAACAAACCATAGAGACAAAACGGGGAACTCCTTTATTTTGTCAAGTTTCAAAGAGCCACTACAAACCATGTTGGATTTAGAATTCCAAATTCATCTATCTACATAAGAAAGAACAGAGTGTAACGTATATATACAAACTGCTACTGTAGAGGAACGCTTCAACGAAGAAGAAAAAAATTTGGTGATCCAAGTGGGATTTGTGAACTGATCATTACCACCAAGTATCATCAAGATTGGGTGAAAAAATATTTGCTGGTATTTCGGAAACTCTAATTTCTTGGAAGCTTGGCAAAACTTTTCAATGAAAATGCTTTTCCACCGTCTTTGCCTAGGGCTACTTTAAGAGAAAACAATCCATAGAGACAAAACTGAGAAGTACTTTGTTTTGTCAAGTTCAAAGAGCTACTACATACCATGTTGGATTTAGAGTTACAAATTCATCTATCTACATAAGAAAGAACAGAGTGTAACTTATATATACTAACAGCTACTGTAGACGAACGCTTCAACCTAGAAGAACACAATTTAGTGAGCCAAGTGGGATTTGTGTACTGATCATTACCACCACGTATCATCAACATTGGGTGAAAAAATATTTGCTGGTATTTCAGAAACTCGTAATTTATTGGAAGCTTGGCAACCCCTTTCAATGAAAGTGCTTTTCCACAGTCTGTGCCTAGGGCTACGTGAAGAGGATACAAACCATGGAGTCAAAACTGAGAATTCCCTTATTTTGTCAACTTTCAAAGAGCTACTACAATCCATGTGTGATATAGAGTTCCAAATTCATCTATCTATATAGGAGAGAACAGAGTGAAACCTAAAAATAAAAACTGCTACTGTAAACGAACGCTGCAACCTAGAAGAACAAAGTTTGGTGAGCCAAGTGGAATTTGTGTACTTGTCATTACCACCACGTATCATCAACATTGGGTGAAAAATATTTGCTGGTATTTCGGAAACTCGTAATTTGTTGGAAGCTTGGCAACCCCTTTCAATGAAAGTGCTTTTCCACAGTCTCTGCTTAGGGCTACATGAAGCCGAAACAAATCATAGAGACAAAACTGAGAACTCCTTTATTTTGTCAAGTTTCAAAGAGCTACTACAAACCATGTTGGATTTAGAGTTCCAAATTCATCTATCTATATAGGAGAGAACAGAGTGAAACCTAAAAATAAAAACTGCTACTGTAAACGAACGCTTCAACCTAGGTGAACAAAATTTGGTGAGCCAAATGGGATTTGTGTACTTGTCATTACCACCAAATATCATCAACATTGGGTGAAAAAATATTTGCTGGTATTTCGGAAACTCGTTATTTCTTAGAATCTCGGCAACCCCTCTCAATGAAAGTGCTTTTCCACAGTCTGTGCCTAGGGCTACTTGAAGAGGAAACAAACCACAGAGACAAAACTGAGAACTCCATTATTTTGTCAAGTTTCAAAGAGCTACTACAAACCATGTTGGATTTAGAGATCCAAATTCATCTATCTATATAGGATAGAACAGAGAGAAACCTAAATATAAAAACTGCTACTGTAGAAGAACGCGTCAATCTGGAAGAACTCAAGTTAGTGAGCCAAGTGGGATTTGTGTACTGATCATTACCACCAAGTATCATCAAGATTGGGTGAAAAAATATTGCTGGTTTGTCGGAAACTCGTTCTTTCATAGAAGCTTGGCAACCCCTCTCAATGAAAGTGCTTTTCCACAGTCTGTGCCTAGGGCGACTTGAAGAGGAAACAAACCATGAAGACAAAACTGAGAACTCCTTTACTTTGTCAAGTTTCAAAGAGCTATTACACACCATGTTGGTTTTAGAGTTCCAAATTCATTTATCTCTTTAGGAGAGAACAGAGTGAAACCTAAATATAAAAACTGCTACTCTAGACGAACGCTTCAACCCAGAAGAACAAAATTTGGTGAGCCAAGTGGGATTTGTGTACTGATCATTACCACCACGTATCATCAACATTGGGTGAAAAAATATTTGCTGGTATTTCGGAAACTTGTAATTTATTGAAAGCTTGGCAACCCCTTTTAATGAAAGTGCTTTTCCACAGTCTTTTCTTAGGGCTACATGAAGTGGAAACAAATCATAGAGACAAAACTGAGAACTCCTTTATTTTGTCAAGTTTCAAAGAGCTACTACAAACCATGTTGGATTTAGAGTTCCAAATTCATCTCTCTATATAGGAGAGAACAGAGTGGAACCAAAAAATAAAACTGCTACTGTAAACGAACGCTTCAACCTAGAAGAACAAAATTTGGTAAGCCAAGTGGGATTTCTGTACTTGTCATTACCACCACGTATCATCAGCATTGGGTGAATAAATATTTGGTGCTATTTCTGAAACTCGTAATTTCTTGGAGGGTTGGCAACCCCTCTCAATGAAAGTGCTTTTCCACAGTCTCTGCTTAGGGCTAATTGAAGCGGATACAAATCATAGAGACAAAACTGAGAACTCCTTTATTTCGTCAAGTTTCAAAGAGCTACTACAAACCATGTTGGATTTAGAGTTCCAAATTCATCAATCTATATAGGAGAGAACAGAGGGAACTTAAAAATATAAACTGCTACTATAAACGAACGGGTCAACCTAGAAGAAGAAAATTTGGTGAGCAAATGGGGATTTGTGTACTGATCACTACCACCAAGTATCATCAAGATTGGGTGAAAAAATATTGGCTGGTATTTCAGAAACTCGTTATTTCTAAGCTTGGCAACCCCTCTCAATGAAACTGTTTTCCACAGTCTGTGCCTAGGGGGACTTAAAGAGGAAACAAACCATAGACACAAAACTGAGAACTCCTTTACTTTGTCAAGTTTCAAAGAGCTATTACACACCATGTTGGATTTAGAGTTCCAAATGCATCTATCTATATAGGAGAGAACAGAGTGAAATCTAAATATAAAAACTGCTACTGTAAACGAACGCTTAAACCTAGAAGAACAAAATTAGGTGAGCCAAGTGGGATTTGTGTACTGATCATTATCACCAAGTATCATCAACATTGGGTGAAAAAATATTTGCTGGTATTTCGGAAACTTGTAATTTATTGAAAGCTTGGCAACCCCTTTCAATGAAAGTGCTTTTCCACAGTCTCTTCTTAGGGCTACATGAAGTGGAAACAAATCATAGAGACAAAACTGAGAAATCCTTTATTTTGTCAAGTTTCAAAGAGCTACTACAAACCATGTTGGATTTAGAGTTCCAAATTCATCTATCTATGTAGGAGAGAACAGAGGGAAAACTAAAAATATAAACTGCTACTGAAAACGAACGCTTCTTCCTAGAAGAACAAAATTTGGTGAGTCAAGTGGGATTTGTGTACCAATCATTACCACCAAGTATCATCAAGATTGTTTGCAAAAATATTTGCTGATATTTCGGAAACTCCTTATTTCTTAGAAGCTTGGCAACCCTCTCAATGAAAGTGCTTTTCCACAGTCTGTGCCTAGGGCTACTTGAAGAGGAAACAAACCATAGAGACAAAACTGAGAACTCCTTTATTTTGTCAAGTTTCAAAGAGCTACTACAAACCATGTTGGATTTAGAGTTTCAAATTCATCTATTTATGTATTAGAGAACAGAGTGAAACCTAAAAAAAAAACTGCTAATGTAAACGAACGCTTCCACCTAAAAGAAAAAATTTGGTGAGCCAAGTGGGATTTGTGGACTTTTCATTACCACCACGTATCATCAACATTGGGTGAAAATATATTTGCTGCTATTTCGGAATCTCGTAATTTCTTAGAAGCTTGGCAACGTCTCTCAATGAAAGTGCTTTCCCACAGTCTCTGCTTAGGGCTACATGAAGCGGAAACAAATCATAGAGACAAAACTGAGAACTCCTTTATTTTGTCAAGTTTCAAAGAGCTAATACACACCATGTTGGATTTAGAGTTCCAATTCATCTATCTATATAGGAGAGAACTGAGTGAAACCTAAATATTAAAATTGCTACTGTAGACGAACGCTTCAAAGTAGAAGAACAAAATTTGGTGAGCCAAGTGGGATTTGTGTACAGATCATTACCACAAAGTATCATCGACATTGGGTGAAAAAATATTTGCTGGTATTTCGGAAACTCGTTATTTCTTAGAAGCTTGGCAACCTCTCTCAATGAAAGTGCTTTTCCACCATCTTTGCATAGGGCTACTTGAAGAGGAAACAAACCATAGAGACAAAACTGAGAACTCCTTTATTTTGTCAAGTTTCAAAGAGCTACTAGAATCCATGTTGGATTTAGAGTTCCAAATTCATATATCTCTATAGGAGAGAACAGAGTGAAACCTAAAAATAAAAACTTCTACTGTAAACGAACGCTTCAACCTAGAAGAACAAAATTTGGTGAGCCAAGTGGGATTTGTGTAATTGTCATTACAACCAGGTATCATCAACATCGGGTGAAAAAATGTTTGCTGGTATTTCGGAAACTCGTAATTTCCTGGAAGCTTGGCAACCACTTTCAATGAAAGTGCTTTTCCACAGTCTCTGCTAGGGCTACATGAAGCGGAAACAAATCATAGAGATAAAACTGAGAACTCCTTTATTTTGTCAAATTTCAAAGAGCTACTACAAACCATGTTGGATTTAGAGTTCGAAATTCATCTAAGTATATAGGAGAGAACAGAGGGAAACTAAAAATATAAACTGCTACTGCAAACGAATGCTTCAACCTAGAAGAACAAAATTCGGTGAGTCAAGTGGGATTTGTGTACAGATCATTACCACAAAGTATCATCGACATTGGGTGAAAAAATATTTGCTGGTATTTCGGAAACTCCTTATTTCTTCGAAGCATGGCAACCCCTCTCAATGAAAGTGCTTTTCCACAGTCTGTGCCTAGGACTACTTGAAGAGGAAACAAACCATAGAGACAAAACTGAGAACTCCTTTGTTTTGTCACGTTTCAAAGAGCTCCTACAAACCATGTTGGATTTAAAGTTCCAAATTCATCTATCTATGTAGGAGAGAACAGAGTGAAACCTATGTATAAATGCTGCTACTGTAGACGAACGCTTCAACACAGAAGAACAAAATTTTGTGAGCCAAATGGGATTTGTGTACTGATCATTACCAACAAGTATCATCAAGATTGGGTGAAAAAATATTTGCTGGTATTTCGGAAACTCGTTATTTCTTAAAAGCTTGGCAACCCCTCTCAATGAAAGTGCTTTTCCACAGTCTGTGCATAGGGCGACTTGAAGAGGAAACAAACCATAGAGACAAAACTGAGAACTCCTTTACTTTCTCAAGTTTCAAAGCGCTATTACACACCATGTTGGATTTAGAGTTCCAAATTCATCTATCTATATAGGAGAGAACAGAGTGAAACCTAAAAATAAAAACTGCTACTGTAAACGAACGCTTCAACCTAGCAGAACAAAATTTGGTGAGCCAAGTGGGATTTGGGTACTTGTCATTACCACCACGTATCATCAACATTGGGTGCAAAAATATTTGCTGGTATTTTGGAAACTCGTTATTTCTTAGAAGATTGGCAACCCCACTCAATGAAAGTGCTTTTCCACAGTCTCTTCCTAGGGGTACTTGAAGAGGAAACAAACCATAGAGACAAAAGTGAGAACTCCTTTATTTTGTCAAGTTTCAAAGAGCTACTACAAACCATGTTGTATTTAGAGTTCCAATTTCATCTATCTGTATAGGAGAGAAGAGAGGGAAACCTAAATATAAAAACTGCAATTGTAGACGAACGCTTCAACCTAGAAGAACAAAATTTAGCGAGCCAAGTGGGATTTGAGTACTGATCATTACCACAAAGTATCATCACGATTGGGTGAAAACACATTTGCTGATATTTCAGAAACTCGTAATTTCTTGGAAGCTTGGCAACCCCTTTCAATGAAAGTGCTTTTCCACAGTCTCTGCTTATTGCTACTTGAAGAGGAAACAATCCATAAAGACAAAACTGAGAACTACTATATTTTGTCAAGTTTCAAAGAGCTACTATAAACGATGTTGAATTTAGGGTTCCAAATTCATCTACCTATATAAGAGAGAAGACAGTGAAACCTACATATAAAAACTGGTGCTGTAGACGAACGGTAAAACCTTGAAGAACATAATGTGGTGAGCCAAGTGTGATTTGTGTACTGATCATTACCACCACGTATCATCACGATTGGGAGAAAAAATATTTGCTGATATTTCGGAAACTCGTAATTTTTTGGAAGCTTGGCAACACCTTTCAATGAAAGTGCTTTTCCACAGTCCCTGCTTAGGGCTACTTGAAGAGGAACCAAATTACAGATACTGACCTGAGAATTCCTTTATATCGTCAAGTTTCAAAGTGCTACTACAAACCATGTTGGATTTAGAGTTCCAAATTCATCTATCTATATAGGAGAGTACAGAGTGATACCTACATATAAAAAGTGCTACTGTAGACGAACACGTCAACGTAGAAGAACAAATTTTGGTGAGCCAAGTGGGATTTGTGTACTGATCATTACCACCAAGTATCATCAAGATTGGATGAAAAAATATTTGCTGGTATTTCGGAACCTCGTTATTTCTTAGAAGCTTGGCAACCCCTCTCAATGAAAGTGGTTTTCCACAGTCTCTGCCTAGGGCTACTTGAAGATGAAACAAACCATAGAGACAAAACTGAGAACTCCTTTATTTTGTCAAATTTCAAAGAGCTACTACAAACCACGTTGGATTTAGAGTTCCAAATTCAACTATCTGTATAGGAGAGAACATAGTGAAACCTAAAAATAAAAACCGCTACTGTAAACGAAGGCTTCAACCTCGAAGAACAAAATTTGGTGAGCCAAGTGGGATTTGTGTACTTGTCATTACCACCACGTATCATCACGATTGGGTGAAAATATATTTGCTGATATTTCAGAAACTCGTAATTTCTTGGAAGCTTGGCAACCCCTTTCAATGAAAGTGCTTTTCCACAGTCTCTGCTTAGGGCTACTTGAAGAGGAAACTATCCATAAAGACAAAACTGAGAACTACTATATTTTGTCAATTTTCAAAGAGCTAGTATAAAAGATGTTGAATTTAGGGTTCCAAATTCATCTATCTATATAAGAGAGAAGACAGTGAAACCTACATACAAAAACTAGTGCTGTAGACGAACGCTAAAACCTTGAAGAACATAATTTGGTGAGCCAAGAGGGATTTCTGTAGTGATCATTACCACCATGTATCATCACGATTGGGTGAAAAAATATTTGCTGGTATTTCAGAAACTCATAATTTTTTGGAAGCTTGGCAACACCTTTCAATGAAAGTGCTTTTCCACAGTCCCTGCTTAGGGCTACTTGAAGAGGAACCAAATCATAGAGACTGACCTGAGAATTCCTTTATTTTGTCAAGTTTCAAAGTGCTACTACAAATCATGTTGGATTTAGAGTTCCAAATTCATCTATCTATATAGGAGAGTACAGAGTGATACCTACATATAAAAAGTGCTACTGTAGACGAACGCGTCAACGTAGAAGAACAAATTTTGGTGAGCCAAGTGGGATTTGTGTACTGATCATTACCACCAAGTATCATCAGGATTGGATGAAAAAATATTTGCTGGTATTTCGGAAACTCGTTATTTCTTAGAAGCTTGGCAACCCCTCTCAATGAAAGTGGTTTTCCACAGTCTCTGCCTAGGGCTACTTGAAGATGAAACAAACCATAGAGACAAAACTGAGAACTCCTTTATTTTGTCAAGTTTCAAAGAGCTACTACAAACCACGTTGGATTTAGAGTTCCAAATTCATCTATCTGTATAGGAGAGAACAGAGGGAAACTCAAATATAAAAACTGCTACTGTAGACGAACGCTTCAACCTAGAAGAACAAAATTTGGTGAGACAAGTGGGATTTGTGTACTGTTCTTCACCACCAAGTATCATCAAGATTGGGTGACAAAATATTTGCTGGTGTTTCGGAAACTCGTTATTTCTTAGAAGCTTGGCAACCCCTTTCAATGAAAGTGCTTTTACACAGTCTGTGCCTAGGGCTACATGAACCGGAAACAAATCATAGATACAAAACTGGGAATTCCATTATTTTGTCAAGTTTCAAAGAGCTACTACAATCCATATTGGATTTAGAGTTCCAAATTCAACTATCTATATAGGAGAGAACAGAGTGAAACCTAAATATAACAACTGCTACTGTAGACGAACGCTTCAAACTAGAAGAACAAAATTTGTTGAGCCAAGTGGGATTTGTGTACTGATCATTACCACCAAGTGTCATCAAGATTGCGTGAAAAAATATTTGCTGGTATTTTGGAAACTCGTTATTTCTTAGAAGCTTGGCAACCCCACTCAATGAAAGTGCTTTTCCACAGTCTCTTCCTAAGGGTACTTGAAGAGGAAACAAACCATAGAGACAAAACTTAGAACTCCTTTATTTTGTCAAGTTTCAAAGAGCTACTACAAACCATGTTGGATTTAGAGTTCCAAATTCATGTATCTCTATAGGAGAGAAGAGAGTGAAACCTAAAAATAAAAACTGCATCTGTAAACGAACGCTTCAACCTAGAAGAACAAAATTTAGTGAGCCAAGTGGAATTTGTGGACTTGTCATTACCACCACGTATCATCAAGTGTGGGTGAAAAAATATTTGCTGGTTTTTCAGAAACTCGTAATTTCTTGGAAGCTTGGCAACCCCTCTCAATGAAAGTGCTTTTCCACAGTCTCTGCTTAGGGCTAATTGAAGCGGAAACAAATCATAGAGACAAAACTGAGAACTCCTTTATTTTGTCAAGTTTAAAAGAGCTACTACAAACCATATTGGATTTAGAGTTCCAAATTCATCTATCTATATAGGAGAGAACAGAGTGAAACCTAAATATAAAAACTGCTACTCTGGATGAATGCTTCAACCTAGAAGAACAAAATTTGGTGAGCCAAGTGGGATTTGTGTACTTGTCCTTACCACCAAGTATCATCAAGATTGGGTGAAAAACTATTTGCTGGTATTTCCAAAATTCGTTATTTCTTAGAAGATTGGCAACCCCTCTCAATGAAAGTGCTTTTCCACAGTCTGTGCCAGGGCTACTTGAAGAGGAAACAACCCATAGAGACTAAACTGAGAACTCCTTTATTTTGTCAAGTTTCAAAGAGCTACTACAAACCATGTTGGATTTAGAGTTCCAAATTCATCTATCTATATAGGAGAGAACATAGTGAAACCTAAAAATAAAAACCGCTACTGTAAACGAACGCTTCAACCTCAAAGAACAAAATTTGGTGAGCCAAGTGGGATTTGTGTAGTTGTCATTACCAACAAGTATCATCAAGATTGGGTGAAAAAATATTTGCTGGTATTTCGGAAACTCGTTATTTCCTAAAAGCTTGGCAACCCCTCTCAATAAAATTGCTTTTCCACAGTCTGTGCCTAGGGCGACTTGAAGAGGAAACAAACCATAGAGACAAAACTGAGAACTCCTTTACTTTGTCAAGTTTCAAAGAGCTACTACAAAAAATTGTTGGATTTAGAGTTCCAAATTCATCTATTAATATAGGAGAGAACAGATGGAAACCTAAAAATAAATACTGCTACTGTTAATGAACGCTTCAACCCAGAAGAAGTAAATTCGGTGAGCCAAGTGGGATTTGTGTACTGATCATTACCTCCCAGTATCATCAAGGTTGGGTGAAAAAATATTTGCTGGTATTTCGGAAACTCGTTATTTCTTAGAAGCTTGGCAACCCCTTTCAATGAAAGTGCTTTTCCACAGTCTCTGCTTAGGGCTACATGAACCGGAAACAAATCATAGATACAAAACTGAGAACTCCTTTACTTTGTCAAGTTTCAAAGAGCTACTACAAACCATATTGGATTTAGAGTTCCAAATTCAACTATCTATATAGGAGAGAACAGAGTGAAACCTAAATATAACAACTGCTACTGTAGACGAACGCTTCAAACTAGAAGAACAAAATTTGTTGAGCCAAGTGGGATTTGTGTACTGATCATTACCACCAAGTGTCATCAAGATTGCGTGAAAAAATATTTGCTGGTAGTTTGGAAACTCGTTATTTCTTAGAAGCTTGGCAAACCCACTCAATGAAAGTGCTTTTCCACAGTCTCTTCCTAAGGGTACTTGAAGAGGAAACAAACCATAGAGACAAAACTTAGAACTCCTTTATTTTGTCAAGTTTCAAAGAGCTACTACAAACCATATTGGATTTAGAGTTCCAAATTCATCTATCTATATAGGAGAGAACAGAGTGAAACCTAAATATAAAAACTGCTACTGTGGATGAATGCTTCAATCTAGAAGAACAAAATTTGTGAGCCAAGTGGGATTTGTGTACTTGTCCTTACCACCAAGTATCATCAAGTTTGGCTGAAAAAATATTTGCTGGTATTTCCGAAATTCGTTATTTCTTAGAAGATTGGCAACCCCTCTCAATGAAAGTGCTTTTCCACAGTCTCTGCTTAGGGCTACTTGAAGAGGAAACAATCCATAAGACAAAACTGAGAACTACTATATTTTTTCAAGTTTCAAAGAGCTACTATAAAGGATGTTGAATTTAGGGTTCCAAATTCATCTATCTATATAAGAGAGAAGACAGTGAAACCTACATATAAAAACTGGTGCTGTAGACGAACGCTAAAACCTTGAAGAACATAATGTGGTGAGCCAAGTGGGATTTGTGTACTGATCATTACCACCACGTATCATCACGATTGGGTGAAAAAATATTTGCTGGTATTTCGGAAACTCGTAATTTTTTGGAAGCTTGGCAACACCTTTCAATGAAAGTGCTTTTCCACAGTCTCTGCTTAGGGCTACTTGAAGAGGAACCAAATTATAGAGACTGACCTGAGAATTCCTTTATTTTGTCAAGTTTCAAGGTGCTTCTACAAACCATGTTGGATTTAGAGTTCCAAATTCATCTATCTATATAGGAGAGTACAGAGTGATACCTACATATAAAAAGTGCTACTGTAGACGAACGTGTCAACGTAGAAGAACAAATTTTGGTGAGCCAAGTTGGATTTGTGTACTGATCATTACCACCAAGTATCATCAAGATTGGATGAAAAAATATTTGCTGGTATTTCGGACACTCGTAATTTCTTAGAAGCTTGGAAACCCCTCTCAATGAAAGTGGTTTTCCACAGTCTCTGCCTAGGGCTAATTGAAGATGAAACAAACCATAGAGACAAAACTGAGAACTCCTTTATTTTGTCAAGTTTCAAAGAGCTACTACAAACCACGTTGGATTTAGAGTTCCAAATTCATCTATCTGTATACGAGAGAAGAGAGGGAAACCTAAATATAAAAACTGCAATTGTAGACCAACGCTTCAACCTAGAAGAACAAAATTTGGTGAGCCAAGTGGGATTTGAGTACTGATCATTACCACAATGTATCATCACGATTGGGTGAAAACACATTTGCTGATATTTCAGAAACTCGTAATTTCTTGGAAGCTTGGCAACACCTTTCAATGAAAGTGCTTTTCCACAGTCTCTGCTTATTGCTACTTGAAGAGGAAACAATCCATAAAGACAAAACTGAGAACTACTATATTTTGTCAAGTTTCAAAGAGCTACTATAAAAGATGTTGAAATTAGGGTTCCAAATTCATCTACCTATATAAGAGAGAAGACAGTGAAACCTACATATATAAACTGGTGCTGTAGACGAACGGTAAAACCTTGAAGAACATAATGTGGTGAGCCAAGTGTGATTTGTGTACTGATCATTACCACCACGTATCATCACGATTGGGAGAAAAAATATTTGCTGATATTTCGGAAACTCGTAATTTTTTGGAAGCTTGGCAACACCTTTCAATGAAAGTGCTTTTCCACAGTCCCTGCTTAGGGCTACTTGAAGAGGAACCAAATTACAGAGACTGACCTGAGAATTCCTTTATATCGTCAAGTTTCAAAGTGCTACTACAAACCATGTTGGATTTAGAGTTCCAAATTCATCTATCTATATAGGAGAGTACAGAATGATACCTACATATAAAAAGTGCTACTGTAGACGAACACGTCAACGTAGAAGAACAAATTTTGGTGAGCCAAGTGGGATTTGTGTACTGATCATTACCACCAAGTATCATCAAGATTGGATGAAAAAATATTTGCTGGTATTTCGGAAACTCGTTATTTCTTAGAAGCTTGGCAACCCCTCTCAATGAAAGTGGTTTTCCACAATCTCTGCCTAGGGCTACTTGAAGATGAAACAAACCATAGAGACAAAACTGAGAACTCCTTTATTTTGTCAAATTTCAAAGAGCTACTACAAACCACGTTGGATTTAGAGTTCCAAATTCAACTATCTGTATAGGAGAGAACATAGTGAAACCTAAAAATAAAAACCGCTACTGTAAACGAAGGCTTCAACCTCGAAGAACAAAATTTGGTGAGCCAAGTGGGATTTGTGTACTTGTCATTACCACCACGTATCATCACGATTGGGTGAAAATATATTTGCTGATATTTCAGAAACTCGTAATTTCTTGGAAGCTTGGCAACCCCTTTCAATGAAAGTGCTTTTCCACAGTCTCTGCTTAGGGCTACTTGAAGAGGAAACTATCCATAAAGACAAAACTGAGAACTACTATATTTTGTCAAGTTTCAAAGAGCTAGTATAAAAGATGTTGAATTTAGGGTTCCAAATTCATCTATCTATATAAGAGAGAAGACAGTGAAACCTACATACAAAAACTGGTGCTGTAGACGAACGCTAAAACCTTGAAGAACATAATTTGGTGAGCCAAGAGGGATTTGTGTAGTGATCATTACCACCATGTATCATCACGATTGGGTGAAAAAATATTTGCTGGTATTTCGGAAACTCATAATTTTTTGGAAGCTTGGCAACACCTTTCAATGAAAGTGCTTTTCCACAGTCCCTGCTTAGGGCTACTTGAAGAGGAACCAAATCATAGAGACTGACCTGAGAATTACTTTATTTTGTCAAGTTTCAAAGTGCTACTACAATTCATGTTGGATTTAGAGTTCCAAATTCATCTATCTATATAGGAGAGTACAGAGTGATACCTACATATAAAAAGTGCTACTGTAGACGAACGCGTCAACGTAGAAGAACAAATTTTGGTGAGCCAAGTGGGATTTGTGTACTGATCATTACCACCAAGTATCATCAGGATTGGATGAAAAAATATTTGCTGGTATTTCGGAAACTCGTTATTTCTTAGAAGCTTGGCAACCCCTCTCAATGAAAGTGGTTTTCCACAGTCTCTGCCTAGGGCTACTTGAAGATGAAACAAACCATAGAGACAAAACTGAGAACTCCTTTATTTTGTCAAGTTTCAAAGAGCTACTACAAACCACGTTGGATTTAGAGTTCCAAATTCATCTATCTGTATAGGAGAGAACAGAGGGAAACTCAAATATAAAAACTGCTACTGTAGACGAACGCTTCAACCTAGAAGAACAAAATTTGGTGAGACAAGTGGGATTTGTGTACTGTTCTTCACCACCAAGTATCATCAAGATTGGGTGACAAAATATTTGCTGGTGTTTCGGAAACTCGTTATTTCTTAGAAGCTTGGCAACCCCTTTCAATGAAAGTGCTTTTACACAGTCTGTGCCTAGGGCTACATGAACCGGAAACAAATCATAGATACAACTGGGAATTCCATTATTTTGTCAAGTTTCAAAGAGCTTCTACAATCCATATTGGATTTAGAGTTCCAAATTCAACTATCTATATAGGAGAGAACAGAGTGAAACCTAAATATAACAACTGCTACTGTAGACGAACGCTTCAAACTAGAAGAACAAAATTTGTTGAGCCAAGTGGGATTTGTGTACTGATCATTACCACCAAGTGTCATCAAGATTGCGTGAAAAAATATTTGCTGGTATTTTGGAAACTCGTTATTTCTTAGAAGCTTGGCAACCCCACTCAATGAAAGTGCTTTTCCACAGTCTCTTCCTAAGGGTACTTGAAGAGGAAACAAACCATAGAGACAAAACTTAGAACTCCTTTATTTTGTCAAGTTTCAAAGAGCTACTACAAACCATGTTGGATTTAGAGTTCCAAATTCATGTATCTCTATAGGAGAGAAGAGAGTGAAACCTAAAAATAAAAACTGCATCTGTAAACGAACGCTTCAACCTAGAAGAACAAAATTTAGTGAGCCAAGTGGAATTTGTGGACTTGTCATTACCACCACGTATCATCAAGTGTGGGTGAAAAAATATTTGCTGGTTTTTCAGAAACTCGTAATTTCTTGGAAGCTTGGCAACCCCTCTCAATGAAAGTGCTTTTCCACAGTCTCTGCTTAGGGCTAATTGAAGCGGAAACAAATCATAGAGACAAAACTGAGAACTCCTTTATTTTGTCAAGTTTAAAAGAGCTACTACAAACCATATTGGATTTAGAGTTCCAAATTCATCTATCTATATAGGAGAGAACAGAGTGAAACCTAAATATAAAAACTGCTACTCTGGATGAATGCTTCAACCTAGAAGAACAAAATTTGGTGAGCCAAGTGGGATTTGTGTACTTGTCCTTACCACCAAGTATCATCAAGATTGGGTGAAAAAATATTTGCTGGTATTTCCAAAATTCGTTATTTCTTAGAAGATTGGCAACCCCTCTCAATGAAAGTGCTTTTCCACAGTCTGTGCCAGGGCTACTTGAAGAGGAAACAACCCATAGAGACTAAACTGAGAACTCCTTTATTTTGTCAAGTTTCAAAGAGCTACTACAAACCATGTTGGATTTAGAGTTCCAAATTCATCTATCTATATAGGAGAGAACATAGTGAAACCTAAAAATAAAAACCGCTACTGTAAACGAACGCTTCAACCTCAAAGAACAAAATTTGGTGAGCCAAGTGGGATTTGTGTAGTTGTCATTACCAACAAGTATCATCAAGATTGGGTGAAAAAATATTTGCTGGTATTTCGGAAACTCGTTATTTCCTAAAAGCTTGGCAACCCCTCTCAATGAAATTGCTTTTCCACAGTCTGTGCCTAGGGCGACTTGAAGAGGAAACAAACCATAGAGACAAAACTGAGAACTCCTTTACTTTGTCAAGTTTCAAAGAGCTACTACAAAAAATTGTTGGATTTAGAGTTCCAAATTCATCTATTAATATAGGAGAGAACAGATGGAAACCTAAAAATAAATACTGCTACTGTTAATGAACGCTTCAACCCAGAAGAAGTAAATTCGGTGAGCCAAGTGGGATTTGTGTACTGATCATTACCTTCCAGTATCATCAAGGTTGGGTGAAAAAATATTTGCTGGTATTTCGGAAACTCGTTATTTCTTAGAAGCTTGGCAACCCCTTTCAATGAAAGTGCTTTTCCACAGTCTCTGCTTAGGGCTAATTGAAGCGGAAACAAATCATAGAGACAAAACTGAGAACTCCTTTATTTTGTCAAGTTTAAAAGAGCTACTACAAACCATATTGGATTTAGAGTTCCAAATTCATCTATCTATATAGGAGAGAACAGAGTGAAACCTAAATATAAAAACTGCTACTCTGGATGAATGCTTCAACCTAGAAGAACAAAATTTGGTGAGCCAAGTGGGATTTGTGTACTTGACCTTACCACCAAGTATCATCAAGATTGGGTGAAAAAATATTTGCTGGTATTTCCAAAATTCGTTATTTCTTAGAAGATTGGCAACCCCTCTCAATGAAAGTGCTTTTCCACAGTCTGTGCCAGGGCTACTTGAAGAGGAAACAACCCATAGAGACTAAACTGAGAACTCCTTTATTTTGTCAAGTTTCAAAGAGCTACTACAAACCATGTTGGATTTAGAGTTCCAAATTCATCTATCTATATAGGAGAGAACATAGTGAAACCTAAAAATAAAAACCGCTACTGTAAACGAACGCTTCAACCTCAAAGAACAAAATTTGGTGAGCCAAGTGGGATTTGTGTAGTTGTCATTACCAACAAGTATCATCAAGATTGGGTGAAAAAATATTTGCTGGTATTTCGGAAACTCGTTATTTCCTAAAAGCTTGGCAACACCTCTCAATGAAATTGCTTTTCCACAGTCTGTGCCTAGGGCGACTTGAAGAGGAAACAAACCATAGAGACAAAACTGAGAACTCCTTTACTTTGTCAAGTTTCAAAGAGCTACTACAAAAAATTGTTGGATTTAGAGTTCCAAATTCATCTATTAATATAGGAGAGAACAGATGGAAACCTAAAAATAAATACTGCTACTGTTAATGAACGCTTCAACCCAGAAGAAGTAAATTCGGTGAGCCAAGTGGGATTTGTGTACTGATCATTACCTCCCAGTATCATCAAGGTTGGGTGAAAAAATATTTGCTGGTATTTCGGAAACTCGTTATTTCTTAGAAGCTTGGCAACCCCTTTCAATGAAAGTGCTTTTCCACAGTCTCTGCTTAGGGCTAATTGAAGCGGAAACAAACCATAGAGACAAAACTGAGAACTCCTTTATTTTGTCAAGTTTAAAAGAGCTACTACAAACCATATTGGATTTAGAGTTCCAAATTCATCTATCTATATAGGAGAGAACAGAGTGAAACCTAAATATAAAAACTGCTACTCTGGATGAATGCTTCAACCTAGAAGAACAAAATTTGGTGAGCCAAGTGGGATTTGTGTACTTGTCCTTACCACCAAGTATCATCAAGATTGGGTGAAAAAATATTTGCTGGTATTTCCAAAATTCGTTATTTCTTAGAAGATTGGCAACCCCTCTCAATGAAAGTGCTTTTCCACAGTCTGTGCCAGGGCTACTTGAAGAGGAAACAACCCATAGAGACTAAACTGAGAACTCCTTTATTTTGTCAAGTTTCAAAGAGCTACTACAAACCATGTTGGATTTAGAGTTCCAAATTCATCTATCTATATAGGAGAGAACATAGTGAAACCTAAAAATAAAAACCGCTACTGTAAACGAACGCTTCAACCTCAAAGAACAAAATTTGGTGAGCCAAGTGGGATTTGTGTAGTTGTCATTACCAACAAGTATCATCAAGATTGGGTGAAAAAATATTTGCTGGTATTTCGGAAACTCGTTATTTCCTAAAAGCTTGGCAACCCCTCTCAATGAAATTGCTTTTCCACAGTCTGTGCCTAGGGCGACTTGAAGAGGAAACAAACCATAGAGACAAAACTGAGAACTCCTTTACTTTGTCAAGTTTCAAAGAGCTACTACAAAAAATTGTTGGATTTAGAGTTCCAAATTCATCTATTAATATAGGAGAGAACAGATGGAAACCTAAAAATAAATACTGCTACTGTTAATGAACGCTTCAACCCAGAAGAAGTAAATTCGGTGAGCCAAGTGGGATTTGTGTACTGATCATTACCTCCCAGTATCATCAAGGTTGGGTGAAAAAATATTTGCTGGTATTTCGGAAACTCGTTATTTCTTAGAAGCTTGGCAACCCCTTTCAATGAAAGTGCTTTTCCACAGTCTCTGCTTAGGGCTACATGAACCGGAAACAAATCATAGATACAAAACTGAGAACTCCTTTACTTTGTCAAGTTTCAAAGAGCTACTACAAACCATATTGGATTTAGAGTTCCAAATTCAACTATCTATATAGGAGAGAACAGAGTGAAACCTAAATATAACAACTGCTACTGTAGACGAACGCTTCAAACTAGAAGAACAAAATTTGTTGAGCCAAGTGGGATTTGTGCACTGATCATTACCACCAAGTGTCATCAAGATTGCCTGAAAAAATATTTGCTGGTAGTTTGGAAACTCGTTATTTCTTAGAAGCTTGGCAAACCCACTCAATGAAAGTGCTTTTCCACAGTCTCTTCCTAAGGGTACTTGAAGAGGAAACAAACCATAGAGACAAAACTTAGAACTCCTTTATTTTGTCAAGTTTCAAAGAGCTACTACAAACCATGTTGGATTTAGAGTTAAAAATTCATGTATCTCTATAGGAGAGAAGAGAGTGAAACCTAAAAATAAAAACTGCATCTGTAAACGAACGCT
>NW_027517900.1:0-38700 GCF_048772815.1 Callospermophilus lateralis
TTTCTCCTGTATTGATAGATGAATTTGGAACTCTAACTCAAACACGGTTTGTGCTAGCCCCTTGAAACTTGACACAATAAAGTAGTTCTAAGTTCTATCTGTCCGGTTTGTTTCCTCTTGAAGTTGCCCTAGGAGGGAGTTGTGAAACACACTTTCGTTTGAAACGGGTTGCCAAGCTTCCAAAATACTACGAGTGTCCTGAAATCTCAGCATATGTTTTTTCACCCAATCTTGAAGATACTTGAGGGTAATGAGCAGTACACCAATTAAACTTGACTCAGCAAATTTCGTTCTTCTAGGTTGAAGCATTCGTTTGCAATAAGAGTTTGAATTTTCAGGTTTCACTCTGTTTTCTCCTATATTGATACATGAATTTGGAACTCTAAATCAAGAACGTTTTGTGCTAGCCCTTTGAAACTTGACACAATTAAGTAGTTCTAAGTTCTATCTGTACGGTTGTATCCTCTTGAAGTTGCCCTAGGAGGGAGTGGTGAAGCACACTTTCGTTTGAAACGGGTTGCCAAGCTTCCAAAATACTACGAGTGTCCTTAAATCTCAGCATATGTTTTTTCACCCAATCTTGAAGATACTTGGGTGTAATGAGCAGTACACCAATCCCACTTGACTCAGCAAATTTCGTTCTTCTAGGTTGAAGCATTCGTTTGCAATAAGAGTTTGAATTTTCAGCTTTCACTCTGTTTTCTCCTATATTGATACATGAATTTGGAACTCTAAATCAAGAACGGTTTGTGCTAGCCCTTTGAAACTTGACACAATAAAGTAGTTCTAAGTTCTATCTGTACGGTTTGTATCCTCTTGAAGTTGCCCTAGGAGGGAGTGGTGAAGCACACTTTCGTTTGAAACGGGTTGCCAAGATTCCAAAAAACTACGAGTGTCCTGAAATCTCAGCATATGCTTTTTCACCCAATCTTGAAGATACTTGGTGGTAATGAGCAGTACACCAATCCCACTTGGCTAAGCAAAATACGTTCTTCTAGGTTGAAGCATTCGTTTTCAATAAAAGTTTGAAATTTCGGGTTTCACGCTGTTTTCTCCTATATTGATAGATGAATTTGGAACTCTAACTCAAACACGGTTTGTGCTAGCCCCTTGAAACTTGACACAATAAAGTAGTTCTAAGTTCTATCTGTCCGGTTTGTTTCCTCTTGAAGTTGCCCTAGGAGGGAGTTGTGAAACACACTTTCGTTTGAAACGGGTTGCCAAGCTTCCAAAATACTACGAGTGTCCTGAAATCTCAGCATATGTTTTTTCACCCAATCTTGAAGATACTTGAGGGTAATGAGCAGTACACCAATCCCACTTGACTCAGCAAATTTCGTTCTTCTAGGTTGAAGCATTCGTTTGCAATAAGAGTTTGAATTTTCAGGTTTCACTCTGTTTTCTCCTATATTGATACATGAATTTGGAACTCTAAATCAAGAACGTTTTGTGCTAGCCCTTTGAAACTTGACACAATTAAGTAGTTCTAAGTTCTATCTGTACGGTTGTATCCTCTTGAAGTTGCCCTAGGAGGGAGTGGTGAAGCACACTTTCGTTTGAAACGGGTTGCCAAGCTTCCAAAAAACTACGAGTGTCCTGAAATCTCAGCATATGCTTTTTCACCCAATCTTGAAGATACTTGGTGGTAATGAGCAGTACACCAATCCCACTTGGCTAAGCAAATTTCGTTCTTCTAGGTTGAAGCATGCGTTGGCAGTAAGAGTTTGAATTTTCATGTTTCACTCTGTTTTCTCCTATATTGATAGATGAATTTGGAACTCCAAATCAAACACGGTTTGTGCTAGCCCCTTGAAACTTGACACAATAAAGTAGTTCTAAGTTCTATCTGTATGGTTTGTGTCCTATTGAAGTTTCCCTAGGAGGGAGTTGGGAAACACACTTTCGTTTGGAAGAGGTTGCCAAGCTTCCAAAATACTACGAGTGTCCTGAAATCTCAGCATATGTTTTTCCACCCAATCTTGAAGACACTTGGGGGTAATGAGCAGTACACCAAGCCCACTTGACTCAGCAAATTTCTTTCTTCTTGGTTGAAGCATTCGTTTGCAATAAGAGTTTGAATTTTCAGGTTTCACTCTGTTTTCTCCTATATTGATACATGAATTTGGAACTCTAAATCAAGAACGGTTTGTGCTAGCCTCTTGAAACTTGACACAATTAAGTAGTTCTAAGTTCTATGTGTATGGTTTGTTTCCTCTTGAAGTAGCCCTAGGAGGGAGTGGTGAAACACACTTTCGTTTGAAACGGGTTGCCAAGCTTCCAGAAAACTACGAGTGTCCTGAAATCTCAGCATATGCTTTTTCACCCAATCTTGAAGATACTAGGTGGTAATGAGCAGTACACCAATCCCACTTGGCTAAGCAAATTTCGTTCTTCTAGGTTGAAGCATTCATTTTCAATAAAAGTTTGAAATTTCGGGTTTCACGCTGTTTTCTACTATATTGATAGATGAATTTGAAACTCTAACTCAAACACGGTTTGTGCTAGCCCCTTGAAACTTGACACAATAAAGTAGTTCTAAGTTCTATCTGTATGGTTTATTTCCTCTTGAAGTTTCCCTAGGAGGGAGTTGTGAAACACACTTTTGTTTGGAAGAGGTTGCCAAGCTTCCAAAATACTACGAGTGTCCTGAAATCTCAGCATATGTTTTTTCACCCATTCTTGAAGATACTTGGTGATAATGAGCAGTACACCAATCCCACTTGGCTCAGCAAATATCGTTCTTCTAGGTTGAAGCATTCGTTTGCAATAAGAGTTTGAATTTTCAGGTTTCACTCTGTTTTCTCCTATATTGATACATACTCTAAATCAAGCACGGTTTGTGCTAGCCCCTTGAAACTTGACACAATAAAGTAGTTCTAAGTTCTATGTGTATGGTTTGTTTCCTCTTGAAGTAGCCCTAGGAGGGATTTGTGAAACACACTTTCGTTTGAAACGGGTTGCCAAGCTTCCAAAAAACTACGAGTGTCCTGAAATCTCAGCATATGTTTTTTCACCCTATCTTGAAGATACTTGGTGATAATGAGCAGTACACCAATCCCACTGGGTTCAGCAAATTTCGTTCTTCTAGGTTGAAGCATTCGTTGGCAGTAAGAGTTTGAATTTTCAGGTTTCACTCTGTTTTCTCCTATATTGATAGATGAATTTGGAACTCCAAATCAAACACGGTTTGTGCTAGCCCCTTGAAACTTGACACAATAAAGTAGTTCTAAGTTCTATCTGTATGGTTTGTGTCCAATTGAAGTTTCCCTAAGATTGAGTGGTGAAACACACTTTCGGTTGGAAGAGGTTGCCAAGCTTCCAAAATACTACGAGTGTCCTGAAATCTCAGCATATGTTTTTTCACCCAAACTTCAAGATACTTGGTGGTAATGAGCATTACACCAAGCCCACTTGGCTCAGCAAATTGCGTTCTTCTAGGTTGAAGCATTCGTTTTCAATAAGAGTTTGAATTTTCAGGTTTCACTCTGTTTTCTCCTATATTGATACATGAATTTGGAACTCTAAATCAAGCACGGTTTGTGCTAGTCTCTTGAAACTTGACACAATTAAGTAGTTCTAAGTTCTATGTGTATGGTTAGTTTCCTCTTGAAGTAGCCCTAGGAGGGAGTGGTGAAACACACTTTCGTTTGAAACGGGTTGCCAAGCTTCCAAAATACTACGAGTGTCCTGCAATCTCAGCATATGTTTTTTCACCCAATCTTGAAGATACTTGGTGATAATGAGCAGTACACCAATCCCACTGTGTTCAACAAATTTCGTTCTTCTAGGTTGAAACATTCGTTGGCAGTAAGAGTTTGAATTCTCAGGTTTCACTCTGTTTTCTCCTATATTGATAGATGAATTTGGAACTCCCAATCAAACACGGTTTGTGCTAGCCCCTTGAAACTTGACACAATTAAGTAGTTCTAAGTTCTATGTGTATGGTTTGTTTCCTCTTGAAGTTGCCCTAAGGGGGAGTGGTGAAGCACACTTTCGTTTGAAAGGGGTTGCCAAGCTTCCAAAAAGCTACGAGTGTCCTGAAATCTCAGCATATGTTTTTTCAACCAATCTTGAAGATACTTGGGGGTAATGAGCAGTACACCATTCCCACTTGACTCAGCAAATTTCGTTCTTCTAGGTTGAAGCATTCGTTTGCAATAAGAGTTTGAATTTTCAGGTTTCACTCTGTTTTCTCCGATATTGATACATGAATTTGGAACTCTAAATCAAGATCGGTTTGTGCTAGCCCTTTGAAACTTGACACAATAAAGTAGTTCTAAGTTCTATCTGTACGGTTTTTATCCTCTTGAAGTTGCCCTAGGAGGGAGTGGTGAAGCACACTTTCGTTTGAAAGGGGTTGCCAAGCTTCCAAAAAACTACGAGTGTCCTGAAATCTCAGCATATGCTTTTTCACCCAATCTTGAAGATACTTGGTGGTAATGAGCAGTACACCAATTTCACTTGGCTAAGCAAATTTCGTTCTTCTAGGTTGAAATATTCGTTTTCAATAAAAGTTTGAAATTTCGGGTTTCACGCTGTTTTCTCCTATATTGATAGATGAATTTGGAACTCTAACTCAAACACGGTTTGTGCTAGCCCCTTGAAACTTGACACAATAAAGTAGTTCTAAGTTCTATGTGTATGGTTGTTTCCTCTTGTAGTAGCCCTAGGAGGGAGTGGTGAAACACACTTTCGTTTGAAATGGGTTGCCAAGCTTCCAAAAAACTACAAGTGTCCTGAAATCTCAGCATATGTTTATTCACCCAATCTTGAAGATACTTGGTGATAATGAGCAGTACACCAATCCCACTGGGTTCAGCAAATTTCGTTCTTCTAATTTAAACATTCGTTAGCAGTAAGAGTTTGAATTTTCAGGTTTCACTCTGTTTTCTCCTATATTGATAGATGAATTTGGAACTCCAAATCAAACACGGTTTGTGCAAGCCCTTTGAAACTTGACACAATAAAGTAGTTCTAAGTTCTATCTGTATGGTTTGTGTCCTATGGAAGTTTCCCTAGGAGGGAGTTGCGAAACACACTTTTGTTTGGAAGAGGTTGCCAAGCTTCCAAAATACTACGAGTGTCCTGAAATCTCAGCATATGTTTTTCCACCCAATTCTGAAGATACTTGTTGGTAATGAGCAGTACACCAAGCCCACTTGACGCAGCAAATTTCGTTCTTCTTGGTTGAAGCATTCGTTTGCAATAAGAGTTTGAATTTTCAGGTTTCACTCTGTTTTCTCCTATATTGATACATGAATTTGGAACTCTAAATCAAGAACGGTTTGTGCTAGCCTCTTGAAACTTGACACAATTAAGTAGTTCTAAGTTCTATGTGTATGGTTTGTTTCCTCTTGAAGTAGCCCTAGGAGGGAGTGGTGAAACACACTTTCGTTTGAAACGGGTTGCCAAGCTTCCAAAAAACTATGAGTGTCCTGAAATCTCAGCATATGTTTTTTCACCCAATCTTGAAGATACTTGGTGATAATGAGCAGTACACCAATCCCACTGGTTCAGCAAATTTCGTTCTTCGAGGTTGAAGCATTGTTGGCAGAAAGAGTTTGAATTTTCAGGTTTCACTCTGTTTTCTCCTATATTGATGAATGAATTTGGAACTCCAAATCAAACACGGTTTGTGCCAGCCCCTTGAAACTTGACACAATAAAGTAGTTCTAAGTTCTATCTGTATGGTTTGTGTCCTATTGAAGTTTCCCCAGGAGGGAGTTCCGAAACACACTTTCGTTTGGAAGAGGTTGCCAAGCTTCCAAAATACTACGAGTGTCCTGAAATCTCAGCATATGTTTTTTCACCCAATCTTGAAGATACTTGGTGGTAATGAGCAGTACACCAAGCCCACTTGGCTCAGCAAATTTCGTTCTTCTAGGTTGAAGCATTCGTTTGCAATAAGAGTTTGAATTTTCAGGTTTCACTCTGTTTTCTCCTATATTGATACATGAATTTGGAACTCTAAATCAAGCACGGTTTGTGCTAGCCTCTTGAAACTTGACACAATTAAGTAGTTCTAAGTTCTATGTGTATCGTTTGTTTCCTCTTGAAGTAGCCCTAGGAGGGAGTGGTGAAACACACTTTCGTTTGAAACGGGTTGAAAAGCTTCCAAAGAACTACGAGTGTCCTGAAATCTCAGCATATGTTTTTTCACCCAATCTTGAAGATACTTGGTGGTAATGAGCAGTACACCAATCCCACTGGGTTCAGCAAATTTCGTTCTTCTAGGTTGAAGCATTCGTTTGCAATAAGAGTTTGAATTTTCAGGTTTCACTCCGTTTTCTCCTATATCGATACATGAATTTGGAACTCTAAATCAAGCACGGTTTGTGCTAGCCCCTTGAAACTTGACACAATAAAGTAGTTCTAAGTTCTATGTGTATGCTTTGTTTCCTCTTGAAGTAGCCCTAGGAGGGAGTGGTGAAACACACTTTCGTTTGAAACGGGTTGCCAAGCTTCCAAAAAACTACGAGTGTCCTGAAATCTCAGCATATGTTTTTTCACCCAATCTTGAAGATACTTGGTGATAATGAGCAGTACACCAATCCCACTGGGTTCAGAAAATTTCGTTCTTCTAGGTTGAAGCATTCGTTGGCAGTAAGAGTTTGAATTTTCAGGTTTCACTCTGTTTTCTCCTATATTGATAGATGAATTTGGAACTCCAAATCAAACACTGTTTGTGCTACCTCCTTCATTCTTGTCACAATAAAGTAGTTCTAAGTTCTATCTCTATGGTTTGTGTCCAATTGAAGTTTCCCTAGGAGGGAGTGGTGAAACACACTTTCGTTTGGAAGAGGTTGCCAAGTTTCCAAAATACTACGAGTGTCCTGAAATCTCAGCATATGTTTTTTCACCCAATCTTGAAGATACTTGGTGATAATGAGCAGTACACCAATCCCACTGGTTCAGCAAATTTCGTTCTTCGAGGTTGAAGCATTGTTGGCAGAAAGAGTTTGAATTTTCAGGTTTCACTCTGTTTTCTCCTATATTGATGAATGAATTTGGAACTCCAAATCAAACACGGTTTGTGCTAGCCCCTTGAAACTTGACACAATAAAGTAGTTCTAAGTTCTATCTGTATGGTTTGTGTCCAATTGAAGTTTCCATAGGAGGCAGTGGTGAAACACACTTTCGGTTGGAAGAGGTTGCCAAGCTTCCAAAATACTACGAGTGTCCTGAAATATCAGCATATGTTTTTTCACCCAATCTAGAAGATACTTGGTTGTAATGAGCAGTACACCAAGCCCACTTGGCTCAGCAAATTTCGTTCTTCTAGGATGAAGCATTCGTTTGCAATAAGAGTTTGTAATTTCAGGTTTCACTCTGTTTTCTCCTATATTGATACATGAATTTGGAACTCTAAATCAAGCACGGTTTGTGCTAGTCCCTTGAAACTTGACACAATTAAGTAGTTCTAAGTTCTATGTGTATGGTTTGTTTCCTTTTGAAGTAGCCCTAGGAGGGAGTGGTGAAACACACTTTCGTTTGAAACGGGTTGCCAAGCTTCCAAAAAACTACGAGTGTCCTGAAATCTCAGCATATGTTTTTTCACCCAATCTTGAAGATACTTGGAGATAATGAGCAGTACACTAATCGCACTGGGTTCAGCAAATTTCGTTTTTCTAGGTTGAAGCATTCGTTGGCAGTAAGAGTTTGAATTTTCAGGTTTCACTCTGTTTTCTCCTATATTGATAGATGAATTTGGAACTCCAAATCAAGCACGGTTTGTGCTAGCCCCTTGAAACTTGACACGATAAAGTAGTTCTAAGTTCTATCTGTATGGTTTGTGTCCTATTGAAGTTTCCCTAGGAGGGAGTTGCAAAACACACTTTCGTTTGGAAGAGGTTGCCAAGCTTTCAAAATACTACGAGTGTCCTGAAATCTCAGCATATGTTTTTTCACCCAATCTTGAAGATACTTGGGGGTAATGAGAAGTAAACCAATCCCACTTGACTCAGCAAATTTCGTTCTTCTAGGTTGAAGTATACGTTTGCAATAAGAGTTTGAGTTTTCAGGTTTCACTCTGTTTTCTCCTATATTGATACATGAATTTGGAACTCTAAATCAAGAACGGTTTGTGCTAGCTCCTTGAAACTTGACACAATAAAGTAGTTCTAAGTTCTATCTGTACGGTTTGTTTCCTCTTGAAGTTGCCCTAGGAGGGAGTGGTGAAGCACACTTTCGTTTGAAAGGGGTTGCCAAGCTTCCAAAAAACTACGAGTGTCCTGAAATCTCAGCATATGCTTTTTCACCCAATCTTGAAGATACTAGGTGGTAATGAGCAGTACACCAATCCCACTTGGCTAAGCAAATTTCGTTCTTTCTAGGTTGAAGCATTCGTTTTCAATAAAAGTTTGAAAAATCGGGTTTCACGCTGTTTTCCCCTATATTTATACACGAATTTGGAACTGTAACTCAAACACGGTTTGTGCTACCCCTTGAAACTTGACACAATAAAGTAGTTCTAAGTTCTATCTGTATGGTTTGTTTCATCTTGAAGTAGCCCTAGGAGGGAGTGGTGAAACACACTTTCGTTTGAAACGTGTTGCCAAGCTTCCAAAATGCTGCGAGTGTCCTGAAATCTCAGCATATGTTTTTTCACCCAATCTTGAAGATACTTGGTGATAATGAGCAGTACACCAATCCCACTGGGTTCAGCAAATTTCGTTCTTCTAGGTTGAAGCATTCGTTGGCAGTAAGAGTTTGAATTTTCAGGTTTCACTCTGTTTTCTCCTATATTGATAGATGAATTTGGAACTCCAAATCAAACACTGTTTTTGCTAGCCCCTTGAAACTTGACACAATAAAGTAGTTCTATGTTCTATCTGTATGGTGTTTGTCCAATTGAAGTTTCCCTGAGGGAGTGGTGAAACACACTTTCGTTTGGAAGAGGTTGAAAAGCTTCCAAAATACTACGAGTGTCCTGAAATCTCAGCATATGTTTTATCACCCAATCTTGAAGATACTTGGTAGTAATGAGCAGTACACGAAGCCCACTTGGCTCAGCAAATTTCGTTCTTCTAGGTTGAAGCATTCGTTTGCAATAAGAGTTTGAATTTTCAGGTTTCACTCTGTTTTCTCCTATATTGATACATGAATATGGAACTCTAAATCAAGCACGGTTTGTGCTAGCCCCTTGAAACTTGACACAATTAAGTAGTTCTAAGTTCTCTGTGTATGGTTTGTTTCCTCTTGAAGTAGCCCTAGGAGGGAGTGGTGAAACACACTTTCGTTTGAAACGGGCTGCCAAGCTTCCAAAAAACTACGAGTGTCCTGAAATCTCAGCATATGTTTTTTCACCCAATCTTGAAGATACTTGGGGGTAATGAGGAGTACACCAATCCCACTTGACTCAGCAAATTTCGTTCTTCTAGGTTGATGCATTCGTTTGCAATAAGAGTTTGAGTTTTCAGGTTTCACTCTGTTTTCTCCTATATTCATACATGAATTTAGAACTCTAAATCAAGAACGGTTTGTGCTAGCCCCTTGAAACTTGACACAATAAAGTAGTTCTAAGTTCTATCTCTACGGTTTGTTTCCTCTTGAAGTTGCCCTAGGAGGGACTCGTGAAGCAAACTTTCGTTTGAAAGAGGTTGCCAAGCTTCCAAAAAACTACGAGTGTCCTGAAATCTCAGCATATGTTTTTTCACCCAATCTTGAAGATACTTGGTGGTAATGAGCAGTACACCAATCCCACTTGGCTCAGCAAATTTCGTTCTTCTAGGTTGAAGCATTCGTTTGCAATAAGGGTTTGAATTTTCAGGTTTCCTTCTGTTTTCTCCTATATTGATACATGAATTTGGAACTCTAAATCAAGTACGGTTTGTGCTAGCCCCTTGAAACTTCACACAATAAAGTAGTTCTACGTTCTATGTGAATGGTTTGTTTCCTCTTGAAGTAGCCCTAGGAGGGAGTGGTGAAACACATTTTCGTTTGAAACGGGTTGCCAAGCTTCCAAAAAACTACGAGTGTCCTGAAATCTCAGCATATGTTTTTTCAACCAATCTTGAAGATACTTGGTGGTAATGAGCAGTACAACAAGCCCACTTGGCTCAGCAAATTTCGTTCTTCTAGGTTGAAGCATTCGTTTGCAATAAGAGTTTGAATTTTCAAGTTTCACTCTGTTTTCTCCTATATTGATACATGAATTTGGAACTCTAAATCAAGCACGGTTTGTGCTAGCCCCTTGGAACTTGACACAATAAAGTAGTTCTAAGTTCTATGTGTATGGTTTGTTTCCTCTTGAAGTAGCCCTAGGAGGGAGTGGTGAAACACACTTTCGTTTGAAACGGGTTGCCAAGCTTCCAAAAAGCTACGAGTGTCCTCAAATCTCAGCATAAGTTTCTTCACCCAATCTTGAAGATACTTGGTGATAATGAGCAGTACACCAATCCCACTGTGTTCAGCAAATTTCGTTCTTCAAGGTTGAAGCATTCGTTTTCAATAAGAGTTTGAGTTTTCAGGTTTCACTTTGTTTTCTCCTATATTGATACATGAATTTGGAACTCTAACTCAATCACGGTTTGTGCTAGCCCCTTGAAACTTGACACAATAAAGTAGTTCTAAGTTCTATCTGTATGGTTTGTTTCCTCTTGAAGTTTCCCTAGGAGGGAGTGGTGAAACACACTTTCGTTTGGAAGAGGTTGCCAAGCTTCCAAAATACTACGAGTGTCCTGAAATCTCAGCATATGTTTTTTCACCCAATCTTGGAGATACTTGGTGGTAATGAGCAGTACACCAATCCCACTTGGCTCAGCAAATTTCGTTCTTCTTGGTTGAAGCATTCGTTTGCAATAAGAGTTTGAATTTTCAGGTTTCACTCTGTTTTCTCCTATATTGATACATGAATTTGGAACTCTAACTCAAACATGGTTTGTGCTAGCACCTTGGAACTTGACACAATAAAGTAGTTCTAAGTTCTATGTGTATGGTTTTTTCCCTCTTGAAATAGCCCTAGGAGGGAGTGGTGAAACACACTTTCGTTTTGAAGAGGTTGCCAAGCTTCCAAAAAATTACGAGTGTCCTGAAATCTCAGCATATGTTTTTTCACCCAATCTTGAAGATACTTGGTGATAATGAGCAGGACACCAATCCCACTGGGTTCAGCAAATTTCGTTCTTCTAGGTTGAAGCATTCGTTGGCAGTATGAGTTTGAATTTTCAGGTTTCACTCTGTTTTCTCCTATATTGATACATGAATTTGGAACTCTAAATCAAGCACGGTTTGTGCTAGCCCCTTGAAACTTGACACAATAAAGTAGTTCTAAGTTCTATCTGTATGGTTTCTTTCCTCTTGAAGTAGCAATAGGAGGGAGTTGTGAAACACACTTTCGTTTGGAAGAGGTTGCCAAGCTTCCAAAATACTACGAGTGTCCTGAAAATTCAGCATATGTTTTTTCACCCAATCTTGAAGATACTTGGTGGTAATGAGCAGTACACCAATCCCACTTGACTCAGCAAATTTCGTTCTTCTAGGTTGAAGCATTCGTTTGCAATAAGAGTTTGAGTTTTCAGGTTTCACTCTGTTTTCTCCTATACTGATACATGAATTTGGAACTCTAAATCAAGAACGGTTTGTGCTAGCCCCTTGAAACTTGACACAATAAAGTAGTTCTAAGTTCTATCTGTATGGTTTGTTTCCTCTTGAAGTTTCCCTAGGAGGGAGTGGTGAAACACACTTTCGTTTTGAAGAGGTTGCCAAGCTTCCAAAATACTACGAGTGTCCTGAAATCTCAGCATATGTTTATTCACCCAATCTTGAAGATACTTGGTGGTAATGATCAGTACTCCAATCCCACTTGGCTCAGCAAATTTAGTTCTTCTAGGTTGAAGCATTCATTTGCAATAAGAGTTTGAGTTTTCAGGTTTCAATCTGTTTTCTCCTATATTGATACATGAATTTGGAACTCTAAATCAAGCACGGTTTGTGCTACCCTTTGAAACTTGACACAATAAAGTAGTTCTAAGTTCTATGTGAATGGTTTGTTTCCTCTTGAAGTAGCACTAGGAGGAAGTGGTGAAACACACTTTCGTTTGAAACGGGTTGCCAAGCTTCCAATATACTACGAGTGTCCTGAAATATTAGCATATGTTTTTTCACCCAATCTTGAAGATACTTGGGGGTAATGAGTAGTACACCAATCCAACTGGGTTCAGCAAATTTCGTTCTTCTAGATTGAAGCATTCGTTGGCAGTAAGAGTTTGAATTTTCAGGTTTCACTCTGTTTTCTCCTATATTGATAGATGAATTTGGAACTCCAAATCAAACACTGTTTGTGCTAGCCCCTTGAAACTTGACACAATAAAGTAGTTCTAAGTTCTATCTGTACGGTTTGTTTCCTCTTGAAGTTGCCCTAGGAGAAAGTGGTGAAGCACACTTTCGTTTAAAAGGGGTTGACAAGCTTCCAAAAAACTACGAGTTTCCTGAAATCTAAGCATATGTTTTTTCACCCAATCCTGAAGATACTTGGTGGTAATGAGCAGTACACCAATCCCACTTGGCTAAGCAAATTTCGTTCTTCTAGGTTGAAGCATTCGTTTTCAATAAAAGTTTGAAAAATCGGGTTTCATGCTGTTTTCTCCTATATTTATACATGAATTTGGAACTCTAACTCAAACACGGTTTGTGCTAGCCCCTTGAAACTTGACACAATAAAGTAGTTCTAAGTTCTACCTGTATGGTTTGTTTCCCCTTGAAGTAGCCCTAGGAGGGAGTGGTGAAACACACTTTCGTTTGAAACGGATTGCCAAGCTTCCAAAAAGCTACGAGTGTCCTGAAATTTCAGCATATGTTTTTTCACCCAATCTTGAAGATACTTGGTGATAATGAGCAGTACACCAATCCCACTGGGTTCAGCAAATTTCTTTCTTCTAGGTTGAAGCATTCGTTGGCAGTAAGAGTTTGAATTTTCAGGTTTCACTCTGTTTTCTCCTATATTGATAGATGAATTTGGAACTCCAAATCAAACACGGTTTGTGGAAGCCCCTTGAAACTTGACACAATAAAGTAGTTCTAAGTTCTATCTGTATTTTTTGTGTCCAATTGAAGTTTCCCTAGGAGGGAATGTTGAAACACACTTTCGTTTGGAAGAGGTTGCCAAGCTTCCAAAATACTACGAGTGTCCTGAAATCTCAGCATATGTTTTTTCACCCAAAGTTGAAGATACTTGGTGATAATGAGCAGTACACCAATCCCACTGAGTTCAGCAAATTTCGTTTTCTAGGTTGAAGCATTCGTTTTCAATAAGTGTTTGAGTTTTCAGGTTTCACTCTGTTTTCTCCTATATTGATACATGTATTTGGAACTCTAACTCAAACACGGTTTGTGCTAGCCCCTTGAAACTTGACACAATAAAGTAGTTCTAAGTTCTATCTGTATGGTTTTTTTCCTCTTGAAGTTTCCCTAGGAGGGAGTGGTGAAACACACTTTCGTTTGGAAGAGGTTGCCAAAGTTCCAAAATACTACGAGTGTCCTGAAATCTCAGCATATGTTTTTTCACCCAATCTAGAAGATACTTGGTGGTAATGAGCAGTACACCAATGCAACTTGGCTCAGCAAATTTCGTTCTTCTAGGTTGAAGCATTCGTTTGCAATAAGAGTTTGAATTTTCAGGTTTCACTCTGTTTTCTAGTATATTGATACATGAATTTGGAACTCTAAATCAAGCACGGTTTGTGCTAGCCCCTTGGAACTTGACACAATAAAGTAGTTCTAAGTTCTATGTGTATGGTTTGTTTCCTCTTGAAGTTGCCCTAGGAGGGAGTGGTGATACACACTTTCGTTTGAAACGGGTTGCCAAGCTTCCAAAAAACTACGAGTGTCCTGAAATCTCAGCATATGTTTTTTCACCCAATCTTGAAGGTACTTGGTGGTAATGAGTAGTACACTAATCACACTTGACTCAGCAAATTTCGTTCTTCTATGTTTAAGCATTCGTTTGCAATAAGAGTTTGAGTTTTCAGGTTTCACTCTGTTTTCTCCTGTATTGATACATGAATTTGGAACTCTAAATCAAGAACGGTTTGTGCTAGCCATTTGAACCTTGACACAATAAAGTAGTTCTAAGTTCTATCTGTATGGTTTGTGTCCTATTGAAGTTTCCCTAGGAGGGAGTTGCGAAACACACTTTCGTTTGGAACAGGTTGCCAAGCTTCCAAAATACTACGAGTGTCCTGAAATCTCAGCATTTTTTTTTCACCCAATCTTGAAGATACTTGGGGGTAATGAGTAGTACACCAATCCCACTTGACTCAGCAATTTCGTTCTTCTAGGTTGAAGCATTCGTTTGCAATAAGAGTTTGAGTTTTCAGGTTTCACTCTGTTTTCTCCTATATTCATACATGAATTTGGAACACTAAATCAAGAACGGTTTGTGCTAGCCCCTTGAAACTTGACACAATAAAGTAGTTCTAAGTTCTATCTGTACGGTTTGTTTCCTCTTGAAGTTGCCCTAGGAGGGAGTCGTGAAGCAAACTTTCGTTTGAAAGAGGTTGCCAAGCTTCCAAAAAACTACGAGTGTCCTGAAATCTCAGCATATGTTTTTTCACCCAATCTTGAAGATACTTGGTGATAATGAGCAGTACACCAATCCCACTGGGTTCAGCAAATTTCGTTTTCTAGGTTGAGGCATTCGTTTTCATTAAGTGTTTGAGTTTTCAAGTTTCACTCTTTTTTGTCCTATATTGATACATGAATTTGGAACTCTAAATCAAGAACGGTTTGTGCTAGCCCCTTGACACTTGACACAATAAAGTAGTTCTAAGTTCTATCTGTACGGTTTGTTTCCTCTTGAAGTTTTCCTAGGAGGGAGTAGTGAAGCACACTTTCGTTTGAAAGGGGTTGCCAAGCTTCCAAAAAACTACGAGTGTCCTGAAATCTCAGCATATGCTTTTTCACCCAATCTTGAAGATACTTGGTGGTAATGAGCAGTACACCAATCCCACTTGGCTAAGCAAATTTCGTTCTTCTAGGTTGAAGCATTCGTTTTCAATAAAAGTTTGAAATTTCGGGTTTCACGCTGTTTTCTCCTATATTTATACATGAATTTGGAACTCTAACTCAAACACGGTTTGTGCTAGACCCATGAAACTTGACACAATAAAGTAGTTCCAAGATCTATCTGTATGGTTTGTTTCCTCTTGAGGTTTCCCTAGGAGGGAGTGGTGAAACACACTTTCATTTGGAAGAGGTTGCCAAGCTTCCAAAATACTACCAGTGTCCTGAAATCTCAGCATATGTTTTTTCACCCAATCTTGAAGATACTTGGTGGTAATGAGCAGTACACCAATCCCACTTGGCTCAGCAAATTTCGTTCTTCTAGGATGAAGCATTCGTTTGCAATAAGAGTTTGAATTTTCAGGTTTCACTCTGTTTTCACCTATTTTGATACATGAATTTGGAACTCTAAATCAAGCACGGTTTGTGCTAGCCCCTTGAAACTTGACACAATAAAGTAGTTCTAAGTACTATGTGAATGGTTTGTTTCCTCTTGAAGTAGCCCTAGGAGGGAGTGGTGATACACACTTTCGTTTGAAACGGGTTGCCAAGCTTCCAAAATACTACGAGTGTCCTGAAATCTCAGCATTTTTTTTTCACCGAATCTTGAAGATACTTGGTGGTAATGAGTAGTACACCAATCACACTTGACTCAGCAAATTTCGTTCTTCTAGGTTGAAGCATTCGTTGGCAGTAAGAGTTTGAATTTTCAGGTTTCACTCTGTTTTCTTTTATATTGATAGATGAATTTGGAACTTCAAATGAAACACGGTTTGTGTTAGCCCCTTGAAACTTGACACAATAAAGTAGTTCTAAGTTCTATCTGTATGGTTTGTGTCCATTGAAGTTTCCCTAGGAGGGCGTGGTGAAACACACTTTCCTTTGGAAGAGGTTGCCAAGCTTCCAAAATACTACGAGTGTCCTGAAATCTCAGCATATGTTTTTTCACCCAATCTTGAAGATACTTGGTGGTAATGAGCAGTACACCAAGCCCACTTGGCTCAGCAAATTTCGTTCTTCTAGGTTGAAGCATTCGTTTGCAATAAGAGTTTGAATTTTCAGGTTTCACTCTGTTTTCTCCTATATTGATACATGAAATTGGAACTCTAAATAAGGCACGGTTTGTGCTAGCCCCTTGTAACTTGACACAATAAAGTAGTTCTAAGTTCTATGTGTACGGTTTGTTTCCTCTTGAAGTACTCCTAGGAGGGAGTGGTGAAACACACTTTCGTTTGAAACGGGTTGCCAAGCATCCAAAAAGCTACGAGTGTCCTCAAATCTCAGCATATGTTTTTTCACCAAATCTTGAAGATACTTGGTGATAATGAGAAGTACACCAATCCCACTGGGTTCAGCAAATTTTGTTCTTCAAGTTTGAAGCATTCGTTTTCAATAAGAGTTTGAATTTTCAGGTTTCACTTTGTTTTCTCATATATTGATACATGAATTTGGAACTCTAAATCAAGAACGGTTTGTGCTAGCCCCTTGAAACTTGACACAATAAAGTAGTTCTAAGTTCTATCTGTACGGTTTGTTTCCTCTTGAAGTTGCCCTAGGAGGCAGTGGTGAAGCACACTTTCGTTTGAAAGGGGTTGCCAAGCTTCCAAAAAACTACGAGTGTCCTGAAATGTCAGCATATGTTTTTTCACCGAATCTTGAAGATACTTGGTGGTAATGAGCAGTACACCAATCCCACTTGGCTAAGCAAATTTCGTTCTTCTAGGTTGAAGCATTCGTTTTCAATAAAAGTTTGAAAAATCGGGTTTCACGTTGTTTTCTCCTATATTTATACATGATTTTGGAACTCTAACTCAAACACGGTTTGTGCTAGCCCCTTGACACTTGACACAATAAAGTAGTTCTAAGTTCTATCTGTACGGTTTGTTTCCTATTGACGTTGCCCTAGGAGGGAGTGGTGAAGCACACTTTCGTTTGAAAGGTGTTGCCAAGCTTCCAAAAAACTACGAGTGTCCTGAAATCTCAGCATATGCTTTTTCACCCAATCTTGAAGATACTTGGTGGTAATGAGCAGTACACCAATCCAACTTGGCTAAGCAAATTTCGTTCTTCTAGGTTGAAGCATTCGTTTTCAATAAAAGTTTGAAAAATCGGGTTTCATGCTGTTTTCTCCTATATTAATACATGAATTTGGAACTCTAACTCAAACACGGTTTGTGCTAGCCCCTTGACACTTGACACAATAAAGTAGTTCTAAGTTCCATCTGTACGGTTTGTTTCCTCTTGAAGTTGCCCTAGGAGGGAGTGGTGAAGCACACTTTCGTTTGAAAGGGGTTGCCAAGCTTCCAAAAAGCTACGAGTGTCCTGAAATCTCACCATATGTTTTTTCACCCAATCTTGAAGATACTTGGTGATAATGAGCAGTACACCAATCCCACTGGGTTCAGCAAATTTCTTTCTTCTAGGTTGAAGCATTCGTTGGCAGTAAGAGTTTGAATTTTCAGGTTTCACTCTGTTTTCTCCTATATTGATAGATGAATTTGGAACTCCAAATCAAACACGGTTTGTGGAAGCCCCTTGAAACTTGACACAATAAAGTAGTTCTAAGTTCTATCTGTATGGTTTGTGTCCAATTGAAGTTTCCCTAGGAGGGAGTGGTGAAAAACACTTTCGTTTGGAAGAGGTTGCCAAGCTTCCAAAATACTACGAGTGTCCTGAAATCTCAGCATATGTTTTTTCACCCAATCTTGAAGATACTTGGTGGTAATGAGCAGTACACCAATCCCACTTGGCTCAGCAAATTTCGTTCTTCTAGGTTGAAGCATTCGTTTGCAATAAGAGTTTGAATTTTCAGGTTTCACTCTGTTTTCTAGTATATTGATACATGAATTTGGAACTCTAAATCAAGCACGGTTTGTGCTAGCCCCTTGGAACTTGACACAATAAAGTAGTTCTAAGTTCTATGTGTATGGTTTGTTTCCTCTTGAAGTTGCCCTAGGAGGGAGTGGTGAAACACACTTTCGTTTGAAATGGGTTGCCAAGCTTCCAAAAAGCTACGAGTGTCCTGAAGTCTCGGCATATGTTTTTTCACCCAATCTTGAAGATACTTTGTGATAATGAGCAGGACACCAATCCCACTGGGTTCAGCAAATCCGGTCTTCTAGGTTGAAGCATTCGTTGGCAGTAAGAGTTTGAATTTTCAGGTTTCACTCTGTTTTCTCCTATATTGATACATGATTTTGGAACTCTAAATCAAGAACGGTTTGTGCTAGCCCCTTGAAACTTGACACAATAAAGTAGTTCTAAGTTCTATCTGTACGGTTTGTTTCCTCTTGAAGTTGCCCTAGGAGGGAGTGGTGAAGCACACTTTCGTTTGAAAGGGGTTTCCAAGCTTCCAAAAAACTACGAGTGTCCTGAAATGTCAGCATATGTTTTTTCACCGAATCTTGAAGATACTTGGTGGTAATGAGCAGTACACCAATCCCACTTGGCTAAGCAAATTTCGTTCTTCTAGGTTGAAGCATTCGTTTTCAATAAAAGTTTGAAAAATCGGGTTTCACGCTGTTTTCTCCTATATTTATACATGAATTTGGAAATCTAACTCAAACACGGTTTGTGCTAGCCCCTTGACACTTGACACAATAAAGTAGTTCTAAGTTCTATCTGTACGGTTTGTTTCCTCTTGAAGTTTTCCTAAGAGGGAGTAGTGAAGCACACTTTCGTTTGAAAGGGGTTGCCAAGCTTCCAAAAAACTACGAGTGTCCTGAAATCTCAGCATATGTTTTTTAACCCAATCTTGAAGATACTTGGGGGTAATGAGCAGTACACCAATCCCACTTGACTCAGCAAATTTCGTTCTTCTAGGTTGAAGCATTCGTTTGCAATAAGAGTTTGAGTTTTCAGGTTTCACTCTGTTTTCTCCTATATTGATACATGAATTTGGAACTGTAAATCAAGAACGGTTTGTGCTAGCCCTTTGAAACTTGACAGAATAAAGTAGTTCTAAGTTCTATATGTATGGTTTGTGTCCTATTGAAGTTTCCCTAGGAGGGAGTTGTGAAACACACTTTCGTTTGGAAGAGGTTGCCAAGCTTCCAAAATACTACGAGTGTCCTAAAATCTCAGCATATGTTTTTTCACCCAATCTTGAAGATACTTGGGGGTAGTGAGCAGTACACAAATTCCACTTGACTCAGCAAATTTCGTTCTTCTAGGTTGAAGCATTCGTTTGCAATAAGAGTTTGAGTTTTCAGGTTTCACTCTGTTTTCTCCTATATTCACACATGAATTTGGAACTCTAAATCAAGAACGGCTTGTGCTAGCCCCTTGAAACTTGACACAATTAAGTAGTTCTATGTTCTATCTATACGGTTTGTTTCCTCTTGAAGTTGCCCTAGGAGGGAGTGGGGAAGCACACTTTCGTTTGAAAGGGGTTGCCAAGCTTCCCAAAAACTACGAGTGTCCTGAAATCTCAGCATATGTTTTTTCACCCAATCTTGAAGATACTTGGTGGTAATGAGCAGTACACCAATCCCACTTGGCTCAGCAAATTTCGTTCTTCGAGGTTGAAGCATTCGTTTGCAATAAGAGTTTGAATTTTCAGGTTTCACTCTGTTTTCTCCTATATTGATACATGAATTTGGAACTCTAAATCAAGCACGGTTTGTGCTAGCCCCTTGAAATTTGACACAATAAAGTAGTTCTAAGTTCTATGTGAATGGTTTGTTTCCTCTTGAAGTAGCCCTAGGAGGGAGTGGTGAATCACACTTTTTTGGAAACGGGTTGCCAAGCTTCCAAAATGCTACGAGTGTCCTGAAATCTCAGCATTTGTTTTTTCACCCAATCTTGAAGATACTTGGTGATAATGAGCAGTACACCAATCCCACTGGGTTCAGCAAATTTCGTTCTTCTAGGTTGAAGCATTCGTTGGCAGTAAGAGTTTGAATTTTCAGGTTTCACTCTGTTTTCTCCTATATTGATAGATGAATTTGGAACTCCAAATCAAACACGGTTTGTGCTAGCCCCTTGAAACTTGACACAATAAAGTAGTTCTAAGTTCTATCTGTATGGTTTGTGTAAAATTGAAGTTTCCCTAGGAGGGAGTGGTGAAACACACTTTCGTTTGGAAGAGGTTGCCAAGCTTCCAAAATACTACGAGTGTCCTGGAATCTCAGCATATGTTTTTTCACCCAATCATGAAGATACTTGGTGGTAATGAGCAGTACACCAAGCCCACTTGGCTCAGCAAATTTCGTTCTTCTAGGTTGAAGCATTCGTTTGCAATAAGAGTTTGAATTTTCAGGTTTCACTCTGTTTTCTCCTATATTGATACATGAATTTGGAACTCTAAATCAAGAACGGTTTGTGCTAGCCCCTTGAAACTTGACACAATAAAGTACTTCTAAGTTCTATCTGTATGGTTTGTTTCCTCTTGAAGTGCCCTAGGAGGGAGTGGTGAAGCACACTTTCGTTTGAAAGGGGTTGCCAAGCTTCCAAAAAACTACGAGTGTCCTGAAATCTCAGCATATGTTTTTTCACCCAATCTTGAAGATACTTGGTGGTAATGAGCAGTACTCCAATCCCACTTGGCTAAGCAAATTTCGTTCCTCTAGGTTGAAGCATTCGTTTTCAATAAAAGTTTGAAAAATCGGGTTTCACGCTGTTTTCTCCTATATTTATACATGAATTTGGAACTCTAACTCAAACACGGTTTGTGCTAGCCCCTTGAAACTTGACACAATAAAGTAGTTCTAAGTTCTATCTGTACGGTTTGTTTCCTATTGAAGTTGCCCTAGGAGGGAGTGGTGAAGCACAATTTCGTTTGAAAGGTGTTGCCAAGCTTCCAAAAAACTACGAGTGTCTTGAAATCTCAGCATATGCTTTTTCACCCAATCTTGAAGATACTTGGTGGTAATGAGCAGTACACCAATCCCACTTGGCTAAGCAAATTTCGTTCTTCTAGGTTGAAGCATTCGTTTTCAATAAAAGTTTGAAAAATCGGGTTTCATGCTGTTTTCTCCTATATTTATACATGAATTTGGAACTCTAACTCAAACACGGTTTGTGCTAGCCCCTTGACACTTGACACAATAAAGTAGTTCTAAGTTCTATCTGTACGGTTTGTTTCCTCTTGAAGTTGCCCTAGGAGGGAGTGGTGAAACACACTTTCGTTTGAAACGGGTTGCCAAGCTTCCAAAAAGCTACGAGTGTCCTGAAGTCTCAGCATATGTTTTTTCACCCTATCTTGAAGATACTTTGTGATAATGAGCAGGACACCAATCCCACTGGGTTCAGCAAATCCGGTCTTCTAGGTTGAAGCATTCGTTGGCAGTAAGAGTTTGAATTTTCAGGTTTCACTCTGTTTTCTCCTATATTGATAGATGAATTTGAAACTCCAAATCAAACACTGTTTGTGCTAGCCCCTTGAAACTTGACACAATAAAGTAGTTCTAAGTTCTATCTGTATGGTTTGTGTGCAATTGAAGTTTCCCTAGGAGGGAGTGGTGAAACACACTTTCGTTTGAAAGAGGTTGCCAAGCTTCCAAAATACTACGAGTGTCCTGAAATCTCAGCATATGTTTTTTCACCCAATCTTGAAGATACTTGGTGGTAATGAGCAGTACACCAAGCCCACTTGGCTCAGCAAATTTCGTTCTTCTAGGTTGAAGCATTCGTTTGCAATAAGAGTTTGAATTTTCAGGTTTCACTCTGTTTTCTCCTATATTGATACATGAATTTGGAACTCTAAATCAAGCACGGTTTGTGCTAGCCCCTTGAAACTTGACACAATAAAGTAGTTCTAAGTTCTATGTGTATGGTTTGTTTCTTCTTGAAGTAGCCCTAGGAGGGAGTTGTGAAACACACTTTCGTTTGGAAGAGGTTGCCAAGCTTCCAAAATACTACGAGTGTCCTGAAATCTCAGCATATGTTTTGTCACCCAATCTTGAAGATACTTGGGGGTAATGAGCAGTACACCAATCCCACTTGACTCAGCAAATTTCCTTCTTCTAGGTTGAAGCATTCGTTTGCAATAAAAGTTTGAGTTTTCAGGTTTCACTCTGTTTTCTCCTATATTGATACATGATTTTGGAACTCTAAATCAAGAACGGTTTGTGCTAGCCCCTTGAAACTTGACACAATAAAGTAGTTCTAAGTTCTATCTGTACGGTTTGTTTCCTCTTGAAGTTGCCCTAGGAGGGAGTGGTGAAGCACACTTTCGTTTGAAAGGGGTTGCCAAGCTTCCAAAAAACTACGAGTGTCCTGAAATGTCAGCATATGTTTTTTCACCGAATCTTGAAGATACTTGGTGGTAATGAGCAGTACACCAATCCCACTTGGCTAAGCAAATTTCGTTCTTCTAGGTTGAAGCATTCGTTTTCAATAAAAGTTTGAAAAATCGGGTTTCACGCTGTTTTCTCCTATATTTATACATGAATTTGGAAATCTAACTCAAACACGGTTTGTGCTAGCCCCTTGACACTTGACACAATAAAGTAGTTCTAATTTCTATCTGTACGGTTTGTATCCTCTTGAAGTTTTCCTAGGAGGGAGTAGTGAAGCACACTTTCGTTTGGAAGAGGTTGCCAAGCTTCCAAAATACTACGAGTGTCCTGAAATCTCAGCATATGTTTTTACACCCAATCTTGAAGATACTTGGGGGTAATGAGCAGTACACCAATCCCACTTGACTCAGCAAATTTCCTTCTTCTAGGTTGAAGCATTCGTTTGCAATAAAAGTTTGAGTTTTCAGGTTTCACTCTGTTTTCTCCTATATTGATACCTGATTTTGGAACTCTAAATCAAGAACGGTTTGTGCTAGCCCCTTGAAACTTGACACAATAAAGTAGTTCTAAGTTCTATCTGTACGGTTTGTTTCCTCTTGAAGTTGCCCTAGGAGGGAGTGGTGAAGCACACTTTCGTTTGAAAGGGGTTGCCAAGCTTCCAAAAAACTACGAGTGTCCTGAAATCTCAGCATATGCTTTTTCACCCAATCTTGCAGATACTTGGTGGTAATGAGCAGTACACCAATCCCACTTGGCTAAGCAAATTTCGTTCTTCTAGGTTGAAGCATTCGTTGGCAGTAAGAGTTTGAATTTTCAGGTTTCACTCTGTTTTCTCCTATATTGATAGATGAAATTGGAACTCCAAATCAAACACTGTTTGTGCTAGCCCCTTGAAACTTGACACAATAAAGTAGTTCTAAGTTCTATCTGTATGGTTTGTGTCCAATTGAAGTTTCCCTAGGAGGGAGTGGTGAAACACACTTTCGTTTGGAAGAGGTTGCCAAGCTTTCAAAATACTACGAGTTTCCTGAAATCTCAGCATATGTTTTGTCACCCAATCTTGAAGATACTTGGTGATAATGAGCAGTACACCAATCCCACTGGGTTCAGCAAATTTCGTTCTTCTAGGTTGAAGCATTCGTTTGCAATAAGAGTTTGAATTTTCAGGTTTTACTGTTTTCTCCTATATTGATACATGAATTTGGAACTCTAAATCAAGCACGGTTTGTGCTGGCCACTTGAAACTTGACACAATAAAGTAGTTCTAAGTTCTATCTGTATGGTTTGTTTCCTCTTGAAGTAGCCCTAGGAGGGAGTTGTGAAACACACTTTCGTTTGGAATAGGTTGCCAAGCTTCCAAAATACTACGAGTGTCCTGAAATCTCAGCATATGTTTTTTCACCCAATCTTGAAGATACTTGGGGGTAATGAGCAGTACACCAATCCCACTTGACTCAGCAAATTTCGTTCTTCTAGGTTGAAGCATTCGTTTGCAATAAAAGTTTGAAAAATCGGGTTTCACGCTGTTTTCTCCTATATTTATACATGAATTTGGAACTCTAACTCAAACACGGTTTGTGCTAGCCCCGTGAAACTTGACACAATAAAGTAGTTCTAAGTTCTATCTGTACGGTTTGTTTCCTCTTGAAGTTGCCCTAGGAGGCAGTAGTGAAGCACACTTTCGTTTGAAACGGGTTGCCAAGCTTCCAAAAAACTACGAGTGTCCTGAAATCTCAGCATATGCTTTTTCACCCAATCTTGAAGATACTTGGTGGTAATGAGAAGTACACCAATCCCACTTGGCTCAGCAAATTTCTTTCTTCTAGGTTGAAGCATTCGATTGCAATAAGAGTTTGAATTTTCAGGTTTCACTCTGTTTTCTCCTATATTGATACATGAATTTGGAACTCTAAATCAAGCACGGTTTCTGCTAGCCCCTTGAAACTTGACACAATAAAGTAGTTCTAAGTTCTATCTGTATGGTTTGTTTCCTCTTGAGGTTTCCCTAGGAGGGAGTGGTGAAACACACTTTCGTTTGGAAGAGGTTGCCAAGCTTCCAAAACACTACGAGTGTCCTGAAATCTCAGCATATGTTTTTTCACCCAATCTTGAGGATACTTGGTGGTAATGAGCAGTACACCAAGCCCACTTGGCTCAGCAAGTTTCGTTCTTCTAGGTTGAAGCATTCGTTTGCAATAAGAGTTTGAAATTTCGGGTTTCACCATGTTTTCTCCTATATTTATACATGAATTTGGAACTCTAAATCAAGCACGGTTTGTGCTAGCCCCTTGGAACTTGACACAATTATGTAGTTCTAAGTTCTATGTGTATGGTTTGTTTCCGCTTGAAGTAGCCCTGGGAGGAAGTGGTGAAACACACTTTCGTTTGAAACGGGTTGCCAAACTTCCAAAAAGCTTCGAGTGTCCTGAAATCTCAGCATATGTTTTTTCACCCAGTCTTGAAGATACTTAGTGATAATGAGAAGTACACCAATCCCACTGGGTTCAGCAAATTTCGTTCTTCTAGGTTGAAGCATTCGTTGGCAGTAAGAGTTTGAATTTTCAGGTTTCACTCTGTTTTCTCCTATATTGATAGATGAATTTGGAACTCCAAATCAAACACTGTTTGTGCTAGCCCCTTGAAACTTCACACAATAAAGTAGTTCTAAGTTCTATCTGTATGGTTTGTGTCCAATTGAAGTTTCCCTAGGAGGGAGTGGTGAAACACACTTTCGTTTGGAAGAAGTTGCCAAGCGTCCAAAATACTACGAGTGTTTTGAAATCTCAGCATATGTTTTTTCACCCAATCTTGAAGATACTTGGGGGTAATGAGCAGTAAACCAATCCCACTTGACTCAGCAAATTTCGTTCTTCTAGGTTGAAGCATTCGTTTGCAATAAGAGTTTGAGTTTTCAGGTTTCACTCTGTTTTCTCCTATATTGATACATGAATTTGGAACTCTAAATCAAGAACGGTTTGTGCTAGCCCCTTGAAACTTGACACAATAAAGTAGTTCTAAGTTCCATCTGTACTTTTTGTTTCCTCTTGAAGTTGCCCTAGGAGGGAGTGGTTAAGCGCACTTTCGTTTGAAAGGGGTTGCCAAGCTTCCAAAAAACTACGAGTGTCCTGAAATCTCAGCATATGCTTTTTCACCCAATCTTGAAGATACTTGGTGGTAATGAGAAGTACACCAATCCCACTTGGCTAAGAAAATTTCATTCTTCTAGGTTGAAGCATTCGTTTTCAATAAAAGTTTGAAATTTCGGGTTTCACGATGTTTTCTCCTATATTTATACATGAATTTGGAACTCTAACTCAACACGGTTAGTGCTAGCCCCTTGAAACTTGACACAACAAAGTAGTTCTAAGTTCTATCTGTATGGTTTGTTTCCTCTTGAAGTTTCCCTAGGAGGGAGTGGTGAAACACACTTTCGTTTGGAAGAGGTTGCCAAGCTTCCAAAATACTACGAGTGTCCTGAAATCTCAGCATATGTTTTTTCACCCAATCTTGAAGATACTTGGTGGAAATGAGCAGGACACCAATCCCACTTGACTCAGCAAATTTCGTTCTTCTAGGTTGAAGTATTCGTTCACAATAAGAGTTTGAATTTTCAGGTTTCACTCTGTTTTCTCCTATATTGATACATGAATTTGGAACTCTAAATCAAGCCCGGTTTGTGCTAGCCCCTTGAGACTTGACACAATAAAGTAGTTCTAAGTTCTATCTGTATGGTTTGTTTAATCTTGAAGTAGCCCTAGGAGGGAGTGGTGAACACACTTTCGTTTGAAACGGGTTGCCAAGCTTCCAAAAAGCTACGAGTGTCCTGAAATCTCAGCATATGTTTTTTCTCCCAATCTTGAAGATACTTGGTGATAATGAGCAGTACACCAATCCCACTGGGTTCAGCAAATTTCGTTCTTCTAGGTTGAAGCATTCGTTGGCAGTAAAAGTTTGAATTTTCAGGTTTCACTCTGTTTTCTCCTATATTGATAGATGAATTTGGAACTCCAAATCAAACACTGTTTGTGCTAGCCCCTTGAAACTTGACACAATAAAGTAGTTCTAAGTTCTATCTGTATGGTTTGTGTCCAATTGAAGTTTCCCTAGGAGGGAGTGGTGAAACACACTTTCGTTTGGAAGAGGTTGCCAAGCTTCCAAAATACTACGAGTGTCCTGAAATCTCAGCATATGTTTTTTCACCCAATCTTGAAGATACTTGGGGGTAAGGAGCAGTAAACCAATCCCACTTGACTCAGCAAATTTCGTTCTTCTAGGTTGAAGCATTCGTTTGCAATAAGAGTTTGAGTTTTCAGGTTTCACTCTGTTTTCTAGTATATTGATACATGAATTTGGAACTCTAAATCAAGCACGGTTTGTGCCAGCCCCTTGGAACTTGACACAATAAAGTAGTTCTAAGTTCTATGTGTATGGTTTGTTTCCTCTTGAAGTTGCCCTAGGAGGAAGTGGTGAAACACACTTTCGTTTGAAACGGGTTGCCAAGCTTCCAAAAAGCTACGAGTGTCCTGAAGTCTCAGCATATGTTTTTTCACCCAATCTTGAAGATACTTTGTGATAATGAGCAGGACACCAATCACACTGGGTTCAGCAAATCCGGTCTTCTAGGTTGAAGCATTCGTTGGCAGTAAGAGTTTGAATTTTCAGGTTTCACTCTGTTTTCTCCTATATTTATACATGAATTTGGAAATCTAACTCAAACACGGTTTGTGCTAGCCCCTTGACACTTGACACAATAAAGTAGTTCTAAGTTCTATCTGTACGGTTTGTTTCCTCTTGAAGTTTTCCTAAGAGGGAGTAGTGAAGCACACTTTCGTTTGAAAGGGGTTGCCAAGCTTCCAAAAAACTACGAGTGTCCTGAAATCTCAGCATATGCTTTTTCACCCAATCTTGCAGATACTTGGTGGTAATGAGCAGTTCACCAATCCCACTTGGCTAAGCAAATTTCGTTCTTCTAGGTTGAAGCATTCGTTTTCAATAAAAGTTTGAATTTTCGGGTTTCACGATGTTTTCTCCTATATTTATACATGAATTTGGAACTCTAACTCAAACACGGTTTGTGCTAGCCCCTTGAAACTTGACACAATAAAGTAGTTCTAAGTTCTATCTGTATGGTTTGTTTCCTCTTGAAGTTTTCCTAGGAGGGAGTGGTGAAACACACTTTCGTTTGGAAGAGGTTGTCAAGCTTCCAAAATACTACGAGTGTCCTGAAATTTCAGCATATGTTTTTTCACCCAATCTTGAGGATACTTGGGGGTAATGAGCAGTACACCAATCCCACTTGACTCAGCAAATTTCGTTCTTCTAGGTTGAAGCATTCGTTTGCAATAAAAGTTTGAGTTTTCAGGTTTCACTCTGTTTTCTCCTATATTGATACATGATTTTGGAATTCTAAATCAAGAACGGTTTGTGCTAGCCCCTTGAAACTTGACACAATAAAGTAGTTCTAAGTTCTATCTGTACGGTTTGTTTCCTCTTGAAGTTGCCCTAGGAGGGAGTGGTGAAGCACACTTTCGTTTGAAAGGGGTTGCCAAGCTTCCAAAAAACTACGAGTGTCCTGAAATGTCAGCATATGTTTTTTCACCGAATCTTGAAGATACTTGGTGGTAATGACCAGTACACCAATCCCACTTGGCTAAGCAAATTTCGTTCTTCTAGGTTGAAGCATTCGTTTTCAATAAAAGTTTGAAAAATCGGGTTTCACGCTGTTTTCTCCTATATTTATACATGAATTTGGAAATCTAACTCAAACACGGTTTGTGCTAGCCCCTTGACACTTGACACAATAAAGTAGTTCTAAGTTCTATCTGTACGGTTTGTTTCCTCTTGAAGTTTTCCTAGGAGATAGTAGTGAAGCACACTTTCGTTTGAAAGGGGTTGCCAAGCTTCCAAAAAACTACGAGTGTCCTGAAATCTCAGCATATGCTTTTTCACCCAATCTTGAGGATACTTGGTGGTAATGAGCAGTACACCAATCCCACTTGGCTAAGCAAATTTCGTTCTTCTAGGTTGAAGCATTCGTTTTCAATAAAAGTTTGAATTTTCGTGTTTCACGATGTTTTCTCCTATATTTATACATGAATTTGGAACTCTAACTCAAACACGGTTTGTGCTAGCCCCTTGAAACTTGACACAATAAAGTAGTTCTAAGTTCTATCTGTATGGTTTGTTTCCTCTTGAAGTTTTCCTAGGAGGGAGTGGTGAAACACACTTTCGTTTGGAAGAGGTTGTCAAGCTTCCAAAATACTACGAGTGTCCTGAAATTTCAGCATATGTTTTTTCACCCAATCTTGAGGATACTTGGGGGTAATGAGCAGTACACCAATCCCACTTGACTCAGCAAATTTCGTTCTTCTAGGTTGAAGCATTCGTTTGCAATAAGAGTTTGAGTTTTCAGGTTTCACTCTGTTTTCTCCTATATTGATACATGATTTTGGAATTCTAAATCAAGAACGGTTTGTGCTAGCCCCTTGAAACTTGACACAATAAAGTAGTTCTAAGTTCTATCTGTACGGTTTGTTTCCTCTTGAAGTTGCCCTAGGAGGGAGTGGTGAAGCACACTTTCGTTTGAAAGGGGTTGCCAAGCTTCCAAAAAACTACGAGTGTCCTGAAATGTCAGCATATGTTTTTTCACCGAATCTTGAAGATACTTGGTGGTAATGAGCAGTACACCAATCCCACTTGGCTAAGCAAATTTCGTTCTTCTAGGTTGAAGCATTCGTTTTCAATAAAAGTTTGAAAAATCGGGTTTCACGCTGTTTTCTCCTATATTTATACATGAATTTGGAAATCTAACTCAAACACGGTTTGTGCTAGCCCCTTGACACTTGACACAATAAAGTAGTTCTAAGTTCTATCTGTACGGTTTGTTTCCTCTTGAAGTTTTCCTAGGAGATAGTAGTGAAGCACACTTTCGTTTGAAAGGGGTTGCCAAGCTTCCAAAAAACTACGAGTGTCCTGAAATCTCAGCATATGCTTTTTCACCCAATCTTGAGGATACTTGGTGGTAATGAGCAGTACACCAATCCCACTTGGCTAAGCAAATTTCGTTCTTCTAGGTTGAAGCATTCGTTTTCAATAAAAGTTTGAATTTTCGGGTTTCACGATGTTTTCTCCTATATTTATACATGAATTTGGAACTCTAACTCAAACACGGTTTGTGCTAGCCCCTTGAAACTTGACACAATAAAGTAGTTCTAAGTTCTATCTGTATGGTTTGTTTCCTCTTGAAGTTTTCCTCGGAGGGAGTGGTGAAACACACTTTCGTTTGGAAGAGGTTGTCAAGCTTCCAAAATACTACGAGTGTCCTGAAATTTCAGCATATGTTTTTTCACCCAATCTTGAGGATACTTGGGGGTAATGAGCAGTACACCAATCCCACTTGACTCAGCAAATTTCGTTCTTCTAGGTTGAAGCATTCGTTTGCAATAAGAGTTTGAGTTTTCAGGTTTCACTCTGTTTTCTCCTATATTGATACATGAATTTGGAACTCTAAATCAAGAAGGGTTTGTGCTAGCCCTTTGAAACTTGACAGAATAAAGTAGTTCTAAGTTCTATATTTATGGTTTGTGTCCTATTGAAGTTTCCCTAGGATGGAGTTGCGAAACACACTTTCGTTTGGAAGAGGTTGCCAAGCTTCCAAAATACTACGAGTGTCCTAAAATCTCAGCATATGTTTTTTCACCCAATCTTGAAGATACTTGGGGGTAGTGAGAAGTACACAAATTCCACTTGACTCAGCAAATTTCGTTCTTCTAGGTTGAAGCATTCGTTTGCAATAAGAGTTTGAGTTTTCAGGTTTCACTCTGTTTTCTCCTATATTCACACATGAATTTGGAACTCTAAATCAAGAACGGTTTGTGCTAGCCCCTTGAAACTTGACACAATTAAGTAGTTCTAAGTTCTATCTATACGGTTTGTTTCCTCTTGAAGTTGCCCTAGGAGGGAGTGGGGAAGCACACTTTCGTTTGAAAGGGGTTGCCAAGCTTCCCAAAAACTACGAGTGTCCTGAAATCTCAGCATATGTTTTTTCACCCAATCTTGAAGATACTTGGTGGTAATGAGCAGTACACCAATCCCACTTGGCTCAGCAAATTTCGTTCTTCGAGGTTGAAGCATTCGTTTGCAATAAGAGTTTGAATTTTCAGGTTTCACTCTGTTTTCTCCTATATTGATACATGAATTTGGAACTCTAAATCAAGCACGGTTTGTGCTAGCCCCTTGAAACTTGACACAATAAAGTAGTTCTAAGTTCTATGTGAATGGTTTGTTTCCTCTTGAAGTAGCCCTAGGAGGGAGTGGTGAATCACACTTTCGTTGGAAACGGGTTGCCAAGCTTCCAAAAAGCTACGAGTGTCCTGAAATCTCAGCATTTGTTTTTTCACCCAATCTTGAAGATACTTGGTGATAATGAGCAGTACACCAATCCCACTGGGTTCAGCAAATTTCGTTCTTCTAGGTTGAAGCATTCGTTGGCAGTAAGAGTTTGAATTTTCAGGTTTCATTCTGTTTTCTCCTATATTGATACATGAATTTGGAACTCCAAATCAAACTCGGTTTGTGGTAGCCCCTTGAAACTTGACACAATTAAGTAGTTCTAAGTTCTATCTGTATGGTTTGTGTCCAATTGAAGTTTCCCTAGGAGGGAGTGGTGAAACACACTTTCGTTTGGAAGAGGTTGCCAAGCTTCCAAAATACTACGAGTGTCCTGAAATCTCAGCATATGTTTTTTCACCCAATCTTGAAGATACTTGGGGGTAATGAGCAGTACACCAAGCCCACTTGGCTCAGCAAATTTCGTTCTTCTAGTTTGAAGCATTCGTTTGCAATAAGAGTTTGAATTTTCAGGTTTCACTCTGTTTTCTCCTATATTGATACATGAATTTGGAACTCTAAATCAAGCACGGTTTGTGCTAGCCCCTTGGAACTTGACAAAATAAAGTAGTTCTAAGTTCTATGTGTATGGTTTGTTTCCTCTTGAAGTAGCCCTAGGAGGGAGTGGTGAAACACACTTTCGTTTGAAACGGGTTGCCAAGCTTCCAAAAAGCTACGAGTGTCCTCAAATCTCAGCATATGTTTTGTCATTCAATCTTGAAGATACTTGGTGATAATGAGCAGTACACCAATCCCACTGGGTTCAGCAAATTTCGTTCTTCTAGGTTGAAGCATTCGTTGGCAGTAAGAGTTTGAATTTTCAGGTTTCACTCTGTTTTCTCCTATATTGATAGATGAAATTGGAACTCCAAATCAAACACTGTTTGTGCTAGCCCCTTGAAACTTGACACAATAAAGTAGTTCTAAGTTCTATCTGTATGGTTTGTGTCCAATTGAAGTTTCCCTAGGAGGGAGTGGTGAAACACACTTTCGTTTGGAAGAGGTTGCCAAGCTTCCAAAATACTACGAGTGTCCTGAAATCTCAGCATATGTTTTTTCACCCAATCTAGAAGATACTTGGTGGTAATGAGCAGTACACCAAGCCCACTTGGCTCAGCAAATTTCGTTCTTCTAGGTTGAAGCATTCGTTTGCAATAAGAGTTTGAATTTTCAGGTTTCACTCTGTTTTCTCCTATATTGATACATGAATTTGGAACTCTAAATCAAGCACGGTTTGTGCTGGCCACTTGAAACTTGACACAATAAAGTAGTTCTAAGTTCTATCTGTATGGTTTGTTTCCTCTTGAAGTAGCCCTAGGAGGGAGTTGTGAAACACACTTTCGTTTGGAATAGGTTGCCAAGCTTCCAAAATACTACGAGTGTCCTGAAATCTCAGCATATGTTTTTTCACCCAATCTTGAAGATACTTGGGGGGATGAGCAGTACACCAATCCCACTTGACTCAGCAAATTTCGTTCTCCTACGTTGAAGCATTCGTTTGCAATAAAAGTTTGAGTTTTCAGGTTTCACTCTGTTTTCTCCTATATTGATACATGAATTTGGAACTCTAAATCAAGAACGGTTTGTGCTAGCTTCTTGAAACTTGACACAATAAAGTACTTCTAAGTTCTATCTGTACGGTTTGTTTCCTCTTGAAGTTGCCCTAGGAGGGAGTGGTGAAGCACACTTTCGTTTGAAAGGGGTTGCCAAGCTTCCAAAAAACTACGAGTGTCCTGAAATCTCAGCATATGTTTTTTCACCCAATCTTGAAGATACTTGGTGGTAATGAGCAGTACACCAATCCCACTTGCCTAAGCAAATTTCGTTCTTCTAGGTTGAAGCATTCGTTTTCAATAAAAGTTTGAAAAATCGGGTTTCACGCTGTTTTCTCCTATATTTATACATGAATTTGGAACTCTAACTCAAACACGGTTTGTGCTAGCCCCTTGAAACTTGACACAACAAAGTAGTTCTAAGTTCTATCTGTATGGTTTGTTTCCTCTTGAAGTTTCCCTAGGAGGGAGTGGTGAAACACACTTTCGTTTGGAAGAGGTTGCCAAGCTTCCAAAATACTACGAGTGTCCTGAAATCTCAGCATATGTTTTTTCACCCAATCTTGAAGATACTTGGTGGAAATGAGCAGGACACCAATCCCACTTGACTCAGCAAATTTCGTTCTTCTAGGTTGAAGTATTCGTTCACAATAAGAGTTTGAATTTTCAGGTTTCACTCTGTTTTCTCCTATATTGATACATGAATTTGGAACTCTAAATCAAGCACGGTTTGTGCTAGCCCCTTGAGACTTGACACAATAAAGTAGTTCTAAGTTCTATCTGTATGGTTTGTTTAATCTTGAAGTAGCCCTAGGAGGGAGTGGTGAACACACTTTCGTTTGAAACGGGTTGCCAAGCTTCCAAAAAGCTACGAGTGTCCTGAAATCTCAGCATATGTTTTTTCTCCCAATCTTGAAGATACTTGGTGATAATGAGCAGTACACCAATCCCACTGGGTTCAGCAAATTTCGTTCTTCTAGGTTGAAGCATTCGTTGGCAGTAAAAGTTTGAATTTTCAGGTTTCACTCTGTTTTCTCCTATATTGATAGATGAATTTGGAACTCCAAATCAAACACTGTTTGTGCTAGCCCCTTGAAACTTGACACAATAAAGTAGTTCTAAGTTCTATCTGTATGGTTTGTGTCCAATTGAAGTTTCCCTAGGAGTTAGTGGTGAAACACACTTTTGTTTGGAAGAGGTTGCCAAGCTTCCAAAAATACTACGAGTGTCCTGAAATCTCAGCATATGTTTTTTCACCCAATCTTGAAGATACTTGGGGGTAATGAGCAGTAAAGGAATCCCACTTGACTCAGCAAATTTCGTTCTTCTAGGTTGAAGCATTCGTTTGCATTAAGAGTTTGTGTTTTCAGGTTTCACTCTGTTTTCTCCTATATTGATACATGTGTTTGGAACTCTAAATCAAGAACGGTTTGTGCTAGGCCCCTTGAAACTTGTCATAATAAAGTAGTTCTAAGTTCTATCTGTACGGTTTGTTTCCTCTTGAAGTTGCCCTAGGAGGGAGTGGTGAAGCACACTTCGTTTGAAAGGGGTTTGCCAAGCTTCCAAATACTACGAGTGTCCTGAAATCTCAGCATATGCTTTTTCACCCAATCTTGAAGATACTTGGTGGTAATGAGCAGTACACCAATCCCACTTGGCTAAGGAAATTTCGTTCTTCCAGGTTGAAGCATTCGTTTTCAATAAATGTTTGAAATTTCGGGTTTCACGCTGTTTTCTCCTATATTTATACATGAATTTGGAACTCTAACTCAAACACGTTTGTGCTAGCCCCTTGAAACTTGACACAATAAAGTAGTTCTAAGTTCTATCAGTATGGTTTGTTTCCTCTTGAATTTTCCCTAGGGAGGGAGTATTGAAACACACTTTCGTTTGGAAGAGGTTGCCAAGCTTCCAAAATACTACGAGTGTCCTGAAATTTCAGCATATGTTTTTTCAACCCAATCTTGAAGATACTTGGTGGAAATGAGCAGTACACCAATCCCACTTGGCTCAGCAAATTTCGTTCTTCTAGGTTGAAGCATTCGTTTGCAATAAGAGTTTGAGTTTTCAGGTTTCACTCTGTTTTCTCCTATATTGTTACATGAATTTGGAACTCTAAATCAAGCACGGTTTGTGCTAGCCCCTTGAAACTTGACACAAAAAAGAAGTTCTAATTTCTATCTGTATGGTTTGTTTTCTCTTGAAGTAGCCCTAGGAGGGAGTTGTGAAACACACTTTCGTTTAGAAGAGGTTGCCAAGCTTCCAAAATACTACGAGTTCCTGAAATCTCAGCATATGTTTTTTCACCCAATCTTGAAGATACTTGGGGGTAATGAGCAGTACACCAATCCCAGTTGACTCAGCAAATTTCGTTCTTCTAGGTTGAAGCATTCGTTTGCAATAAGAGTTTGAGTTTTCAGGTTTCACTCTGTTTTCTCCTATATTGATACATGAATTTGGAACTCTAAATCAAGAACGGTTTGTGCTAGCCCCTTGAAACTTAACACAATAAAGTAGTTCTAAGTTCTATCTGTACGGTTTGTTTCCTCTTGAAGTTGCCCTAGGAGTGAGTGGTGAAGCACACTTTCGTTTGAAAGGGGTTGCCAAGCTTCCAAAAATACTACGAGTGTCCTGAAATCTCAGCATATGTTTTTCACCCAATCTTGAAGATACTTGGTGGTAATGAGCAGTACACCATTCCCACTTGGCTAAGCAAATTTCGTTCTTCTAGGTTGAAGCATTCGTTTTCAATAAAAGTTTGAAAAATCGGGTTTCACGCTGTTTTCTCCTATATTTATACATGAATTTGGAACTCTAACTCAAACACGGTTTGTGCTAGCCCCTTGAAACTTGACACAATAAAGTAGTCTAAGTTCTATCTGTATGGTTTGTTTCCTCTTGAAGTAGCCCTAGGAGGGAGTGGTGAAACACACTTTCGTTTTGAAACGGGTTGCCAAGCTTCCAAAAAGCTACGAGTGTCCTCAAATCTCAGCATATGTTTTTCACCCAATCTTGAAGATACTTGGTGATAATGAGCAGTACACCAATCCCACTGGGTTCAGCAAATTTCGTTCTTCTAGGTTTAAGCATTCGTTGGCAGTAAGAGTTTGAATTTTCAGGTTTCACTCTGTTTTCTCCTATATTGATAGATGAATTTGAACTCCAAATCAAACACTGTTTGTGCTAGCCCCTTGAAACTTGACACAATAAAGTAGTTCTAAGTTCTATCTGTATGGTTTGTGTCCAATTGAAGTTTCCCTAGGAGGGAGTGGTGAAACACACTTTCGTTTGGAAGAGGTTGCCAAGCTTCCAAAATACTACGAGTGTCCTGAAATCTCAGCATATGTTTTTTCACCCAATCTTGAAGATACTTAGTGGTAATGAGCAGTACACCAAGCCCACTTGGCTCAGCATATTTCGTTCTTCTAGATGAAGCATTCGTTTGCAATAAGAGTTTGAATTTTCAGTATTCACTCTGTTTTCTCCTATGTTGATACATGAATTTGGAACTCTAAATATAGCACGGTTTGTGCTAGCCCCTTGGAACTTGACACAATAAATAGTTCTAAGTTCTATGTGTATGGTTTGTTGTCCTTTTGAAGTAGCCCTAGGAGGGAGTGGTGAAACACACTTTCGTTTGAAACGGGTTGCCAAGCTTCCAAAAAGCTACGAGTGTCTGAAATCTCAGCATATGCTTTTTCACCCAATCTTGAAGATACTTGGTGGTATGAGCAGTACACCAATCCCACTCGGCTAAGCAAATTCGTTCTTCTAGGTTGAAGCATTCGTTTTCATAAAGTTTGAAATTTGGGTTTCACGATGTTTTCTCCTATATTTATACATGAATTTGGAACTCTAACTCAAAAACGGTTTGTGCTAGCCCCTTGAAACTTGACACAATAAAGTAGTTCTAAGTTCTATCTGTATGGTTTGTTTCCTCTTGAAGTAGCCCTAGGAGGGAGTGGTGAAATACACTTTCGTTTGAAACGGGTTGCCAAGCTTCCAAAAAGCTACGAGTGTCCTGAAATCTCAGCATATGTTTTTTCACCCAATCTTGACGATACTTGGTGATAATGAGCAGTACACCAATCCCACTGGGTTCAGCGAATTTCGTTCTTCTAGGTTGAAGTATTCGTTTGGCAGTAAGAGTTTGTTTGAATATTCAGGTTTCACTCTGTTTTCTCCTATATTGATAGATGAATTTGGAACTCCAAATCAAACACTGTTTGTGCTAGCCCCTTGAAACTTGACACAATAAAGTAGTTTTAAGTTCTATCTGTATGGTTTGTGTCCAATTGAATTTTCCCTAGGAGGGAGTGGTGAAACACACTTTCGGTTGGAAGAGGTTGCCAAGCTTCCAAAATACTACGAGTGTCCTGAAATCTCAGCATATGTTTTTTCACCCAATCTTGAAGATACTTGGTGGTAATGAGCAGTACACCAAGCCCACTTGGCTCAGCAAATTTCGTTCTTCTAGGTTGAAGCATTCGTTTGCAATAAGAGTTTGAGTTTTCAGGTTTCACTCTGTTTTCTCCTATATTGATACATGAATTTGGAACTCTAAATCAAGCACGGTTTGTGCTAGCCCCTTGAAACTTCACACAATTAAGTAGTTCTAAGTTATATGTATATGGTTTGTTTCCTCTTGAAGTAGCCCTAGGAGGGAGTGGTGAAACACACTTTCTTTTGAAACAGGTTGCCAAGCTTCCAAAAACCTACGAGTGTCCTGAAATCTCAGCATATGTTTTTTCACCCAATCTTGAAGATACTTATGGTAATGAGCAGTACACCAATCTCACTTGGCTAAGCAAATTTCGTTCTTCTAGGTTGAAGCATTCGTTTGCAATAAAAGTTTGAAAAATCGGGTTTCACGCTGTTTTCTCATATATTTATTCATGAATTTGGAACTCTAACTCAAACACGGTTTGTTCTAGCCCCTTGAAACTTGACGCAATAAAGTAGTTCTAAGTTCTATCTGTATGGTTTGTTTCCTCTTGAAGTAGCCCTAGGAGGGAGTGGTGAAACACACTTTCGTTTGAAACGGGTTGCCAAGCTTCCAAAAACCTACGAGTGTCCTGAAATCTCAGCATATGTTTTTTCACCCATTCTTGAAGATTCTTCGTGATAATGAGCAGTACACCAATCCCACTGGGTTCAGCAAATTTCGTTCTTCTAGGTTGAAGCATTCGTTGGCAGTAAGAGTTTGAATTTTCAGGTTTCACTCTGTTTTCTCCTATATTGATAGATGAATTTGGAACTCCAAATCAAACACTGTTTGTGCTAGCCCCTTGAAACTTGACACAATAAAGTAGTTCTAAGTTCTATCTGTATGGTTTGTGTCCAATTGAAGTTTCCCTAGGAGGGAGTGGTGAAACACACTTTCGTTTGGAAGAGGTTGCCAAGCTTCCAAAATACTACGAGTGTCCTGAAATCTCAGCATATGTTTTTTCAACCAATCTTGAAGATTCTTGGTGGTAATGACCAGTACACCAAGCCCACTTGGCTCAGCAAATTTCGTTCTTCTAGGTTGAAGCATTCGTTTGCAATAAGAGTTTGAATTTTCAGATTTCACTCTGTTTTCTCCTATATTGATACATGAATTTGGAACTCTAAATCAAGCACGGTTTGTGCTAGCCCCTTGAAATTTGACACAATAAAGTAGTTCTAAGTTCTATGTGTATGGTTTGTTTCCTCTTGAAGTAGCCCTAGGAGGGACTTGTGAAACACACTTTCGTTTGGAAGAGGTTGCCAAGCTTCCAAATACTACGAGTGTCCTGAAATCTCAGCATATGTTTTTTCACCCAATCTTGAAGATACTTGGGGGTAATGAGCAGTACACCAATCCCACTTGACTCAGCAAATTTCGTTCTTCTAGGTTGAAGCATTCGTTTGCAATAAGAGTTTGAGTTTTCAGGTTTCACTCTGTTTTCTCCTATATTGATACATGAATTTTGGAACTCTAAATCAAGAACGGTTTGTGCTAGCCCCTTGAAACTTGACACAATAAAGTAGTTCTAAGTTATATCTGTACGGTTTGTTTCCTCTTGAAGTTGCCCTAGGAGGTAGTGGTGAAGCACACTTTCGTTTGAAAGGGGTTGCCAAGCGTCCAAAAAACTACGAATATCCTGAAATCTCAGCATATGTTTTTTCACCCAATCTTGAAGATACTTGGTGGTAATGAGCAGTACTCCAATCCCACTTGGCTCAGCAAATTTCGTTCTTCTAGGTTGAAGCATTCGTTTGCAATAAGAGTTTGAATTTTCAGGTTTCACTCTGTTTTCTCCTCTATTGATACATGAATTTGGAACTCTAAATAAAGCACGGTTTGTGCTAGCCCCTTGAATCTTGACACAATAAAGTAGTTCTAAGTTCTATCTGTATGGTTTGTGTCCTATTGAAGTTTCCCTAGGAGGGAGTTGCGAAACACACTTTCGTTTGGAAGAGGTTGCCAAGCTTCCAAAATACTACGAGTGTCCTGAAAACTCAGCATATGTTTTTTCACCCAATCTTGATGATAC
>NW_027517901.1:0-38694 GCF_048772815.1 Callospermophilus lateralis
CACACACACACACACACACCACTCACAGACATTAAAAAGTACCAATATAATTGCCAATCAAATTCATCAGTAAATATGTATCATCCACAAATGCAAAAATATTTATTTTACTGAACATGAGTTAATGTATAATGTTGTTCTACTAGGACGCTCTCCTACAGGTGGAATTTTCATTTCCAACAGCATTTAGGAGGAGTGAACTCTTCTCACAATTTGTATCTGCCAAGACAGCCACCTCACAAAAATGTACGTGTGATACCTGGTAGGATTCTATATATGCATACAAATATATATGTGTGAATAGGCTACAGAAAAGGGAAACAAGAATTCACATATTTGTTAAGTTTAAAAACACATGGAGAATATTTCAATTAAAATTTGACTAGATTTATAACTCCTACCTTATATAATGCAAATGTCAAGTCCAACTATACAACATGTCTCCTCTGAAGTACTTGTATTTCTAATGTGTTGGATTAAGTTTCTCCATTATATTAGGATGAATAATCTGAGTCTACTAGGTATGGGTTAGTGTCAGGGATTCAGTATTTCGAATGGAAAATTGGAAAATGAATCCAATGTGTATGTAAATATATGCTGCACAAATATCCTCCTGCTCTCATCCAGAACAATGCCTTGACATTACCTTCACCCCAAGTAAGACACAATTAGAGGAGAAGAGTTACAAATCAGTGAATACAAATCTGGAATGGAAAATGCTCAGGAGTTCACAACCTTGGAGGTGGTAGAGGAGTTTCCAAAACTAAGGGACAGGGTAAACACTCCACAAACATGGAGCTCTGCTGGCCTAAAAACTTTTTGAGAAACTGCCTCTGAGCTTCCACACTTGAAATATATGTAGTTTTCAGGAGATTTGGCTTCCTCTGTAGTGAGACCATCAAAGCTGGGTCTGCATCTATGTGACCTGGAGGACATGGTTTCTTATTTTCCAATGAACAAGATGAAGCAGTGCTGAATCCTCTCTTTGTAGGTAAACTGAGGCCACTGGGGACTAAGTGTCTCCCCGTGTGGACTGTGATGCCATTTGGTCTTCCTCCAATTTGTGGTGTTTTTGCTGCTGCACTGTGAGTTTGGTATTTGTTTCACGAAATACTAGGAGCCAAACTGGGACACAGTGCTGGAGGGAGTTCTGTCACGTGTGGTGGGTCAGGGTCTGCAAGAGAATGCACCAACTAGGCTCCTATCTCTTGCATCTTACCCCATTGCCCCCTTGTCCATATCAACATGATTCTTAATTTTCCTCTGAAAACTCTCCATATAACAAGATGCCTTTACATATAAGGGTCTGCTGGCTGCACCATGTCAGTTACAAGCCATTTGGAATCCAATGGTAGATCCACATGGCCCTACCACGGATGTTTTATCAAACACCTCCCCACCACTGCTCTAGACCCACTACTCAGCAGGCTCCAACTTACTGGCATCTCTGTTATACACCATTTTCATGAAACTCAGTAAATCAAGGCACTGTCTGCTATACTCATGATCAGCAACTGGACATCCAATGTTTCTCCAGTGCCACCTGGTCATAGGAATTTCAAAAATTTCATGGTATTTATCTAGCCATTTTTCAAGCATATAGTTGGAGGCACTGTGGGTTTCAGTTCATTCAGCAAACATTAAATGGTGAGGAAGCTCATTTCAATGAAATCTCTGGAGAACTCTCACAGGCACGGCTTCCCAAAGAGTGGACAAAAGGTCACATTAGGCCAGGCCCATTGAGGTCTACAATGTGAGGTCCATGTGTGTTTTGACTCTCAACTATGGCTGCCATTTCTTGAAGAATAAAATCATGTGATATCCTTGCTGAGATTCCCAGGCCTCTGTGGAAATCCACCTGGGGCCTAGGTCTCAGTTTACAAGAGCGACTTTCATGCGTGGCCTCTTAAATTCCCAAAAAAATTCATGGCAATGCTTCTCTGAGTTCAGTTCCAAAACCCAGTCTCTAAGGGGAATCACACCAGATTCAAGCAAAAGTGGACCCAGTCATTTTTTCCAATGCCACACAAATGACCAAAATTAAAACCAAAACACTCCCACATGGCCCTCATCTTATTCCATATAGTCAATCATCTTAACCTCTGGCTGGAGGTTTCCATGAGGGGCCCAGCCCAAGACAGTGTCCAAAATCAGCTCCTTTGCCCCTCATTTGCCTAAAGTCAGGGTAGCCTGGACACCGTTTCTGTGAACCAGGAGTGAACAAATAAGCCTGCCGTTAATACTTCTGTGTTTCTCCAATTTGAGGACTACTGATTTTAGGTATCGATTCTTTAGGTGATTTAGAGTCATGCGAAAACACAAGCACCTCTGCAGGGCTTTGAAGAACTCATTTGACCCAAAGAATCCCTATTGTCATTTGATGGAGTGCAGGAACCTAACAGAGGAAGGCAAGAGACTTCATCCACAATGAATGAAATTTTTTGCCATTTTGGTTTTGGAAGCTCACATGGGATCATTCTTAAGATCCATCAGGTGCTGAGAATCTAAGTCACAGCCACACACAGGTCCAAGAGGCTGATAAAGACACATCCCTTTCCAAAGCAATTAAGCAAAGAGCCACAGGTGAGGCCCATTCATTTCCATTTGAAAACTGTTTTCTTCAGGCTTCACAAAGGGGTGGCCTGAGGCAAAGACCTTCCTGACATTCAGTGCAACACAACAATAAGTAAGCAAAAGGCCCAAAGCAGGGTTTCTGCACTGAGACTTTCCTGGTCACACTGATATCTGAGTTTTCTGAGATGCTCGCCATTCTCTTCAGCTATCCAGTACATGGCCATGTCACAGAGCTTGGAGGTGGTACATATTTTGGACACAAATCCATGAGCCTATTCTGGAGTGTGGACAGAATTCAGGAAGAAAACAACAACTTAGAAAGATAGCAGGTGTTGCACATCGATAAGACAAGCTGCAGTCCATTCATATATTGTGCAGGATGAATTATGGGAAGATTTATACTAGACAGGACACATCCATTAATGCATTCTCTTTTCTAATGTCTACAACAACGGACACAGTGGGATACACAGAAACAGAAACACTCGCCGTGTCAAATGACTTACTAGAAACTGTCCACTCCAAACCAAACAAACCACCTTTCCTATCTATTCTCAGAACATGAGACAAAACAACAAACCCACACCCACTCCCACAAAGGCACCTCCTTCCCCCAAGTAGGTCTGTGACTATCCGGAGTGTCCTCTGACTGGTGGGCCATACTATGTTCCCATGAAATGGCCTGTCTTCTCTCAGATCTTGTTTCCTTGACCAACTCCTTGAAGATGTCAGGAAAAAGTGGTTAGCCACTACCTGTTTTCTCAGGAAAGGTCCATCTTCAGAGCTCTCCTGGCATTTGGCCATCCTCACATCATTAGGTACCAAGAAAACTGACTCTGTCCTTGATAAATCCAAACAAGTGAGCCCACTGGGACTGGGACTGGGACTGCCTCTGGGTGCCTGGCTTCATGGATACCAAGTTCAGAGAGTTCCATCACCAAGGAAATGAGGTATGTCACATTCTTTGGAACTGAATGAGGTCACTGCCTTGGCAACCACTTTGTCCTAACAGTTGCTTCCAAGGGTAACATAAGATGGAGGTTGCCCCTACTTCCTTTGACACTTTCATAAGGTAGAATGTATATCACCATTGACACCCGAGATCAGCTCTCCACTCAGCCCTGGTTTGGTCCATCTTCTGTAAAATAAGAAGAGAGAGAGGCAGATTCAGACACATCCCTTCATCCTGACCAGGTTGTTTGCCATGGAAGATGACTTTTGCTCTCTCAGGTGCTTCATACCTGCCTACAACTACTCCAGGTATCATTTGTGCATGGACATTCGAGGTTCTCATCAGGTGGAAGGTCCCCAAGTTTCCTGTATTGTAAGAACCACTCTGTCCCTGCTCTTCTGTAAAATGATTGAGGGAACAGTGTATACCTGGGGTTAAAAACAGATTTGATTTGGGTTACGAGTGATTCTGTGTGATGAATAATGGTATTGGGAACCTGCAATATTTACAAGAATATAGAGGTGAAGTATAAGTAGGAAAACAGAAATCTAGGTATGATTTGAAGCCCAGAAGGGTTTTGCCCTTGATTGGGATACTTAGCTTTGATTGATGTTCTGCAAAGATGCCTTAGATAATTCGATATACAATGGCATAGGACCTTGTACATTGGATGATTGAATTTAGAAGAGAACATCCAGTCAAAAAGGGATATTCAGTAGGATTAGGACGATAGTCGGTAGGTTTAGGAAGAAGAGTGAGTATAGGATTTGGACCAAAATTTCTTTAGCAATAGACTTTCGGTTGTAGAGTGAATGTAAATGTCAGCACATATGAAGAGTCAGTCACTATGTTGAACTGGGGAAAATATGTAGAAAAGCAGATATCAATAGAAACATTACGAAATCAGGCAAAGTATAAAGTGAGTGATAGACTTAGACATTTTCAACAGGGTTGAGTTTGAATATATAAATTAGGAAAAAAACAAATATGTAGTCACCAATAGGATTGACAATTGACAGCATTAGGCAACCTGGACATGGATGTTTTTAGAAATCCATGTTCACTTTCCATTTAGGCTTTGGTACAATCATAAGTGTGACCTTTCCATTTTTTGTCCAGAATATTACTGTGATAATGAGGTGACATGAGTATTTCTTTCACCATTTCTGGGAGGAATATATTGAAGATGTAAAATGAGAATCGGGGGTACAAAGAGGTGTACCCTGTTTCTAGGAATATAGAGAAAAAGCATGAATAGACCATACTGTGAATAAATAGTATAACTTTTTTGAACTTTAAATAATGAATTGAACTGATATCTGAATAATTAAAGGAAATCGTATATTGATATACAATCATTCATTCCAACCAGGTATATCTGTAATGGAAATATTAGTGTTTTGGTTTATCATGAAGAGTGTGTGAGTTTTGCTTCCAAATGATTATGGAAATTCAAAATAATGTGTTTGGAAAGAAATCTCATGAAAAGACCAGTCAAGAAACCCTGACAATACATGTGTTCTGAAGCAAGAAGTGGTGAAAGTTGAAACAAATGCTTATTAATTTGTGAACTTGTGGATGAAATGTATATCCTCTGATGTGCAAAAACTGAAGAAACAATAATGTACCAGTGTCGAATACAAATGAATGGCAAATTACATATCATGTCCCATAGAAGTCTACTTGCATTGATGTTAGACTGGATCAGTTACTGTAGAATAATTAGGATTTGTATGCACCATTCACTGAAGTTAGTTTTCAGTACTAGGAAACAAATATGTATTTCAGGTGGATGAATATTTCTGATTATAATCTTGTGAAAAGTGGATTATAAATCCACATACATGAACATGAATGAATTTAGAGAGTGTATATTAGACACATATATTTCATATTTTGAAAAATTTGGAGAGTATATCTATATCTATATCTATATCTATACACACACACACACACACACACACACACCACTCACAGACATTAAAAAGTACCAATATAATTGCCAATCAAAATTCATCAGTAAATATGTATCATCCACAAATGCAAAAATATTTATTTTACTGAACATGAGTTAATGTATAATGTTGTTCTACTAGGACGCTCTCCTACAGGTGGAATTTTCATTTCCAACAGCATTTAGGAGGAGTGAACTCTTCTCACAATTTGTATCTGCCAAGACAGCCACCTCACAAAAATGTACGTGTGATACCTGGTAGGATTCTATATATGCATATAAATATATATGTGTGAATAGGCTACAGAAAAGGGAAACAAGAATTCACATATTTGTTAAGTTTAAAAACACATGGAGAATATTTCAATTAAAATTTGACTAGATTTATAACTCCTACCTTATATAATGCAAATGTCAAGTCCAACTATACAACATGTCTCCTCTGAAGTACTTGTATTTCTAATGTGTTGGATTAAGTTTCTCCATTATATTAGGATGAATAATCTGAGTCTACTAGGTATGGGTTAGTGTCAGGGATTCAGTATTTCGAATGGAAAATTGGAAAATGAATCCAATGTGTATGTAAATATATGCTGCACAAATATCCTCCTGCTCTCATCCAGAACAATGCCTTGACATTACCTTCACCCCAAGTAAGACACAATTAGAGGAGAAGAGTTACAAAATCAGTGAATACAAATCTGGAATGGAAAATGCTCAGGAGTTCACAACCTTGGAGGTGGTAGAGGAGTTTCCAAAACTAAGGGACAGGGTAAACACTCCACAAACATGGAGCTCTGCTGGCCTAAAAACTTTTTGAGAAACTGCCTCTGAGCTTCCACACTTGAAATATATGTAGTTTTCAGGAGATTTGGCTTCCTCTGTAGTGAGACCATCAAAGCTGGGTCTGCATCTATGTGACCTGGAGGACATGGTTTCTTATTTTCCAATGAACAAGATGAAGCAGTGCTGAATCCTCTCTTTGTAGGTAAACTGAGGCCACTGGGGACTAAGTGTCTCCCCGTGTGGACTGTGATGCCATTTGGTCTTCCTCCAATTTGTGGTGTTTTTGCTGCTGCACTGTGAGTTTGGTATTTGTTTCACGAAATACTAGGAGCCAAACTGGGACACAGTGCTGGAGGGAGTTCTGTCACGTGTGGTGGGTCAGGGTCTGCAAGAGAATGCACCAACTAGGCTCCTATCTCTTGCATCTTACCCCATTGCCCCCTTGTCCATATCAACATGATTCTTAATTTTCCTCTGAAAACTCTCCATATAACAAGATGCCTTTACATATAAGGGTCTGCTGGCTGCACCATGTCAGTTACAAGCCATTTGGAATCCAATGGTAGATCCACATGGCCCTACCACGGATGTTTTATCAAACACCTCCCCACCACTGCTCTAGACCCACTACTCAGCAGGCTCCAACTTACTGGCATCTCTGTTATACACCATTTTCATGAAACTCAGTAAATCAAGGCACTGTCTGCTATACTCATGATCAGCAACTGGACATCCAATGTTTCTCCAGTGCCACCTGGTCATAGGAATTTCAAAAATTTCATGGTATTTATCTAGCCATTTTTCAAGCATATAGTTGGAGGCACTGTGGGTTTCAGTTCATTCAGCAAACATTAAATGGTGAGGAAGCTCATTTCAATGAAATCTCTGGAGAACTCTCACAGGCACGGCTTCCCAAAGAGTGGACAAAAGGTCACATTAGGCCAGGCCCATTGAGGTCTACAATGTGAGGTCCATGTGTGTTTTGACTCTCAACTATGGCTGCCATTTCTTGAAGAATAAAATCATGTGATATCCTTGCTGAGATTCCCAGGCCTCTGTGGAAATCCACCTGGGGCCTAGGTCTCAGTTTACAAGAGCGACTTTCATGCGTGGCCTCTTAAATTCCCAAAAAAATTCATGGCAATGCTTCTCTGAGTTCAGTTCCAAAACCCAGTCTCTAAGGGGAATCACACCAGATTCAAGCAAAAGTGGACCCAGTCATTTTTTCCAATGCCACACAAATGACCAAAATTAAAACCAAAACACTCCCACATGGCCCTCATCTTATTCCATATAGTCAATCATCTTAACCTCTGGCTGGAGGTTTCCATGAGGGGCCCAGCCCAAGACAGTGTCCAAAATCAGCTCCTTTGCCCCTCATTTGCCTAAAGTCAGGGTAGCCTGGACACCGTTTCTGTGAACCAGGAGTGAACAAATAAGCCTGCCGTTAATACTTCTGTGTTTCTCCAATTTGAGGACTACTGATTTTAGGTATCGATTCTTTAGGTGATTTAGAGTCATGCGAAAACACAAGCACCTCTGCAGGGCTTTGAAGAACTCATTTGACCCAAAGAATCCCTATTGTCATTTGATGGAGTGCAGGAACCTAACAGAGGAAGGCAAGAGACTTCATCCACAATGAATGAAATTTTTTGCCATTTTGGTTTTGGAAGCTCACATGGGATCATTCTTAAGATCCATCAGGTGCTGAGAATCTAAGTCACAGCCACACACAGGTCCAAGAGGCTGATAAAGACACATCCCTTTCCAAAGCAATTAAGCAAAGAGCCACAGGTGAGGCCCATTCATTTCCATTTGAAAACTGTTTTCTTCAGGCTTCACAAAGGGGTGGCCTGAGGCAAAGACCTTCCTGACATTCAGTGCAACACAACAATAAGTAAGCAAAAGGCCCAAAGCAGGGTTTCTGCACTGAGACTTTCCTGGTCACACTGATATCTGAGTTTTCTGAGATGCTCGCCATTCTCTTCAGCTATCCAGTACATGGCCATGTCACAGAGCTTGGAGGTGGTACATATTTTGGACACAAATCCATGAGCCTATTCTGGAGTGTGGACAGAATTCAGGAAGAAAACAACAACTTAGAAAGATAGCAGGTGTTGCACATCGATAAGACAAGCTGCAGTCCATTCATATATTGTGCAGGATGAATTATGGGAAGATTTATACTAGACAGGACACATCCATTAATGCATTCTCTTTTCTAATGTCTACAACAACGGACACAGTGGGATACACAGAAACAGAAACACTCGCCGTGTCAAATGACTTACTAGAAACTGTCCACTCCAAACCAAACAAACCACCTTTCCTATCTATTCTCAGAACATGAGACAAAACAACAAACCCACACCCACTCCCACAAAGGCACCTCCTTCCCCCAAGTAGGTCTGTGACTATCCGGAGTGTCCTCTGACTGGTGGGCCATACTCTGTTCCTCCGAAATGGCCTGTCTTCTCTCAGATCTTGTTTCCTTGACCAACTCTGTGAAGATGTCAGGAAAAAGTGGTTAGCCACTACCTGTTTTCTCAGGAAAGGTCCATCTTCAGAGCTCTCCTGGCATTTGGCCATCCTCACATCATTAGGTACCAAGAAAACTGACTCTGTCCTTGGTAAATCCAAACAAGTCAGCCCACTGGGACTGGGACTGGGACTGCCTCTGGGTGCCTGGCTTCTTGGATACCAAGTTCAGAGAGTTCCATCACCAAGGAAATGAGGTATGTCACATTCTTTGGAACTGAATGAGGTCACTGCCTTGGCAACCACTTTGTCCTAACAGTTGCTTCCATGGGTAACATAAGATGGAGGTTGCCCCTACTTCCTGTGACACTTTCATAAGGTAGAATGTATATCACCATTGGCACCCGGGAACAGCTCTCCACTCAGCCCTGGTTTGGTCCATCTTCTGTACAATCAGAAGAGAGAGAGAGGCAGATTCAGACACATCCCTTCATCATGACCAGGTTGTTTGCCATGGATTATGACTTTTGCTCTCTCAGGTGCTTCAAACCTGCCTACAACTTCTCCAGGTATCATTTGTGCATGGACATTTGAGGTTCTAATCAGGTGGAAGGTCCCCAACTTTCCTGTATTGTAAGAACCACTCTGTCCCTGCTCTTCTGTAAAATGATTGAGGGAACAGTGTATACTTGGGGTTAAAAACAGGTTTGATTTGGGTTACGAGTGATTCTGTGTGATGAATAATGGTATTGGGAACCTGCAATATTTACAAGAATATAGAGGTGAAGTATAAGTAGGAAAACAGAAATCTAGGTATGATTTGAAGCCCAGAAGGGTTTTGCCCTTGATTGGGATACTTAGTTTTGAATGATGTTCTGCAAAGATGCCTCAGATAATTCGATATACAATGGCATAGGACCTTGTACATTGGAATATTGAATTTAGAGGAGAACATCCAGTCAAAAAGGGATATTCAGTAGGATTAGGAAGATAGTCGGTAGGTTTAGGAAGAAGAGTGAGTATAGAATTTGGACCGAAAGTTCTTTAGCAATAGACTTTCGGTTGTGGAGTGAATGTAAATGTCAGCACATATGAAGAGTCAGTCACTATGTTGAACTGGGGAAAATATGTAGAAAAGCAGATATCAATAGAAACATTACGAAATCAGGCAAAGTATAAAGTGAGTGATAGAATTAGACATTTTCAACAGGGTTGAGTTTGAATATATAAATTAGGAAAAAAACAAATATGTAGTCACCAATAGGATTGACAATTGACAGCATTAGGCAACCTGGACATGGATGTTTTTAGAAATCCATGTTCACTTTCCATTTAGGCTTTGGTACAATCATAAGTGTGACCTTTCCATTTTTTGTCCAGAATATTACTGTGATAATGAGGTGACATGAGTATTTCTTTCACCATTTCTGGGAGCAATATATTGAAGATGTAAAATGAGAATCGGGGGTACAAAGAGGTGTACCCTGTTTCTAGGAACATAGAGAAAAAGCATGAATAGACCATACTGTGAATAAATAATATAACTTTTTTGAACTTTAAATAATGAATTGAACTGATATCTGAAAAATTAAAGGAAATCGTATATTGATATACAATCATTCATTCCAACCAGGTATATATGTAATGGAAATATTAGTGTTTTGGTTTATCATGAAGAGTGTGTGAGTTTTGCTTCAAAATGATTATGGAAATTCAAAATAATGTGTTTGGAAAGAAGTCTCATGAAAAGACCAGTCAAGAAACCCTGACAATACATGTGTTCTGAAGCAAGAAGTGGTGAAAGTTGAAACAAATGCTTATTAATTGGTGAACTTGTGGATGAAATGTATATTCTGTGATGTGCAAAAACTGAAGAAACAATAATGTACCAGTGTCGAATACAAATGAATGACAAATTACATATCATGTCCCATAGGAGTCTACTTGCATTGATGTTAGACTGGGTCAGTTACTGTAGAATAGTTAGGATTTGTATGCACCATTCACTGAAGTTAGTTTTCAGTACTAGGAAACAAATATGTATTTCAGGTGGATGAATATTTCTGATTATAATCTTGTGAAAAGTGGATTATAAATCCACATACATGAACATGAAAAAATTTAGAGAGTGTATATTAGACACATATATTTCATATTTTGAAAAATTTGGAGAGTATATCTATATCTATATCTATATGTATATCTATATATACACACACACACACACACACACACACACACACACACAACACTCACAGACATTAAAAAGTACCAATATAATTGCCAATCGAAATTCATCAGTAAATATGTATCATCCACAAATGCAAAAATATTTATTTTACTGAACATGAGTTAATGTATAATGTTGTTCTACTAGGACCCTCTCCTATAGGTTGAATTTTCATTTCCAACAGCATTTAGGAGGAGTGAACTCTTCTCACAATTTGTATCTGCCAAGACAGCCACCTCACAAAAATGTACGTGTGATACCTGGTAGGATTCTATATATGCATATAAATATACATGTGTGAATAGGCTACAGAAAAGGGAAACAAGAATTCACATATTTGTTAAGTTTAAATCACATGGAGAATATTTCAATTAAAATTTGACTAGATTTATAACTCCTACCTTATATAATGCAAATGTCAAGTCCAACTATACAACATGTCTCCTCTGAAGTAGTTGTATTTCTAATGTGTTGGGTTAATTTTCTCCATTATATTAGGATGAATAGTCTGAGTCTACTAGGTATGGGTTAGTGTCAGGGATTCAGTACTTCGAATGGAAATTTGGAAAATGAATCCAATGTGTATGTAAATATATGCTGCACAAATATCCTCCTGCTCTCATCCAGAACAATGCCTTGACATTACCTTCACCCCAAGTAAGACACAATTAGAGGAGAAGAGTTACAAAATCAGTGAATACATATCTGGAATGGAAAATGCTCAGGAGTTCACAACCTTGGAGGTGGTAGAGGAGTTTCCAAAACTAAGGGACAGGGTAAACACTCCACAAACATGGAGCTCTGCTGGCCTAAAAACTTTTTGAGAAACTGCCTCTGAGCTTCCACACTTGAAATATATGTTGTTTTCAGGAGATTTGGCTTCCTCTGTAGTGAGACCATCAAAGCTGGGTCTGCATCTATATGACCTGGAGGACATGGTTTCTTATTTTCCAATGAACAAGATGAAGCAGTGCTGAGCTGAATCCTCTCTTTGTAGGTAAACTGAGGCCACTGGGGACTAAGTGTCTCCCCGTGTGGACTGTGATGCCATTTGGTCCTTCTCCACTGTTTGTGGTGTTTTTGCTGCTGCACTGTGAGTTTGGTATTTGTTTCACGAAATACTAGGAGCTAAACTGGGACACAGTGCTGGAGGGAGTTCTGTCACGTGTGGTGGGTCAGGGTCTGCAAGAAAATGCACCAACTAGGCTCCTATCTCTCACAGCTTGCCACATTGCCCCCTTGTCCATATCAACATGATTCTTAATTTTCCTCTGAAAACTCTCCATATAACAAGGTGCCTTTACATATAAGAGTCTGCTGGCTGCACCATGTCAGTTACAAGCCATTTGGAATCCAATGGTAGATCCACATGGCCCTACCACGGATGTTTTATCAAACACCTCCCCACCACTGCTCTAGACCCACTACTCAGCAGGCTCCAACTTACTGGCATCTCTGTTCTACACCATTTTCATGAAACTCAGTAAATCAAGGCACTGTCTGCTATACTCATGATGAGCAACAGGACATCCAATGTTTCTCCAGTGCCACCTGGTCATAGGAATTTCAAAAATTTCATGGTATTTATCTAGCCATTTTTCAAGCATGAAGTTGGAGGCACTGTGGGTTTCAGTTCATTCAGCAAACATTAAATGGTGAGGAAGCTCATTTCAATGAAATCTCTGGAGAACTCTCACAGGCACGGCTTCCCAAAGAGTGGCCAAAGGTCACATTTGGCCAGGCCCATTGAGGTCTACAATGTGAGGTCCATGTGTGTTTTGACTCTCAACTATGGCTGCCAATTCTTTAAGAATAAAATCATGTGATATCCTTGCTGAGATTCACAGGCCTCTGTGGAAATCCACCCGGGGCCTAGGTCTCAGTTTACAAGAGCGACTTTCATCTGTGGCCTCTTAAAATCCCAACAAAATTCATGGCAATGCTTCTCTGAGTTCAGTTCCAAAACCCAGTCTCTAAAGGGAATCACACCAGAGTTCAAGCCACGTGCACCCAGTCATTTTTTCCAATGCCACACAAATGACCAAAATTAAAACCAAAACACTCCCACATGGCCCTCATCTTATTCCATATAGTCAATCATCTTAACCTCTGGCTGGAGGTTTCCATGAGGGGCGCAGCCCAAGACAGTGTGCAAAATCAGCTCCTTTGCCCCTCATTTGCCTAAAGTCAGGGTAGCCTGGACACCGTTTCTGTGAACCAGGAGTGAACAAATAAGCCTGCCGTTAATACTTCTGTGTTTCTCCAATTTGAGGCCTACTGATTTTAGGTATCGATTCTTTAGGTGATTTAGAGTCATGCGAAAACACAAGCACCTCTGCAGGGCTTTGAAGAACTCATTTGACCCAAAGAATCCCTATTGTCATTTGATGGAGTGCAGGAACCTAACAGAGGAAGGCAAGAGACTTCATCCACAATGAATGATATTTTTTGCCATTTTGGTTTTGGAAGCTCACATGGGATCATTCTTAAGATCCATCAGGTGCTGAGAATCTAAGTCAGAGCCACACACAGGTCCAAGAGGCTGATAAAGACACATCCCTTTCCAAAGCAATTAAGCAAAGAGCCACAGGTGAGGCCCATTCATTTCCATTTGAAAACTGTTTTCTTCAGGCTTCACAAAGGGGTGGCCTGAGGCAAAGACCTTCCTGACATTCAGTGAAACACAACAATAAGTAAGCAAAAGGCCCAAAGCAGGGTTTCTGCACTGAGACTTTCCTGGTCACACTGATATCTGACTTTTCTGAGATGCTCGCCATTCTCTTCAGCTATCCAGTACATGGCCATGTCACAGAGCTTGGAGGTGGTACATATTTTGGACACAAATCCATGAGCCTATTCTGGAGAGTGGCCAGAATTCAGTAAGAAAACAACAACTTAGAAAGATAGCAGGTGTTGCACATCGATAAGACAAGCTGCAGTCCATTCACATATTGGGCAGGATGAATTATGGGAAGATTTATACTAGACAGGACACATCCATTAATGCATTCTCTTTTCTAATGTCTACAACAACGGACACAGTGGGATACACAGAAACAGAAACACTCGCCGTGTCAAATGACTTACTAGATACTGTCCACTCCAAACCAAACAAACCGCCTTTCCTATCTATTCTCAGAACATGAGACAAAACAACAAACCCACTCCCACTCCCACAAAGGCACCTCCTTCCCCCAAGTAGGTCTGTGACTATCCGGAGTGTCCTCTGACTGGTGGGCCATACTATGTTCCCATGAAATGGCCTGTCTTCTCTCAGATCTTGTTTCCTTGACCAACTCTGTGAAGATGTCAGGAAAAAGTGGTTAGCCACTACCTGTTTTCTCAGGAAAGGTCCATCTTCAGAGCTCTCCTGGCATTTGGCCATCCTCACATCATTAGGTACCAAGAAAACTGACTCTGTCCTTGGTAAATCCAAACAAGTGAGCCCACTGGGACTGGGACTGGGACTGCCTCTGGGTGCCTGGCTTCTTGGATACCAAGTTCAGAGAGTTCCATCACCAAGGAAATGAGGTATGTCACATTCTTTGGAACTGAATGAGGTCACTGCCTTGGCAACCACTTTGTCCTAACAGTTGCTTCCAAGGGTAACATAAGATGGAGGTTGCCCCTACTTCCTGTGACACTTTAAAAGGTAGAATGTATATCACCATTGGCACCCGGGAACAGCTCTCCACTCAGCCCTGGTTTGGTCCATCTTCTGTACAATAAGAAGAGAGAGAGGCAGATTCAGACACATCCCTTCATCATGACCAGGTTGTTTGCCATGGAAGATGACTTTTGCTCTCTCAGGTGCTTCAAACCTGCCTACAACTTCTCCAGGTATCATTTGTGCATGGACATTTGAGGTTCTAATCAGGTGGAAGGTCCCCAACTTTCCTGTATTGTAAGAACCACTCTGTCCCTGCTCTTCTGTAAAATGATTGAGGGAACAGTGTATACTTGGGGTTAAAAACAGGTTTGATTTGGGTTACGAGTGATTCTGTGTGATGAATAATGGTATTGGGAACCTGCAATATTTACAAGAATATAGAGGTGAAGTATAAGTAGGAAAACAGAAATCTAGGTATGATTTGAAGCCCAGAAGGGTTTTGCCCTTGATTGGGATACTTAGCTTTGAATGATGTTCTGCAAAGATGCCTCAGATAATTCGATATACAATGGCATAGGACCTTGTACATTGGAATATTGAATTTAGAGGAGAACATCCAGTCAAAAAGGGATATTCAGTAGGATTAGGAAGATAGTCGGTAGGTTTAGGAAGAAGAGTGAGTATAGAATTTGGACCGAAAGTTCTTTAGCAATAGACTTTCGGTTGTGGAGTGAATGTAAATGTCAGCACATATGAAGAGTCAGTCACTATGTTGAACTGGGGAAAATATGTAGAAAAGCAGATATCAATAGAAACATTACGAAATCAGGCAAAGTATAAAGTGAGTGATAGAATTAGACATTTTCAACAGGGTTGAGTTTGAATATATAAATTAGGAAAAAAACAAATATGTAGTCACCAATAGGATTGACAATTGACAGCATTAGGCAACCTGGACATGGATGTTTTTAGAAATCCATGTTCACTTTCCATTTAGGCTTTGGTACAATCATAAGTGTGACCTTTCCATTTTTTGTCCAGAATATTACTGTGATAATGAGGTGACATGAGTATTTCTTTCACCATTTCTGGGAGCAATATATTGAAGATGTAAAATGAGAATCGGGGGTACAAAGAGGTGTACCCTGTTTCTAGGAACATAGAGAAAAAGCATGAATAGACCATACTGTGAATAAATAATATAACTTTTTTGAACTTTAAATAATGAATTGAACTGATATCTGAAAAATTAAAGGAAATCGTATATTGATATACAATCATTCATTCCAACCAGGTATATATGTAATGGAAATATTAGTGTTTTGGTTTATCATGAAGAGTGTGTGAGTTTTGCTTCAAAATGATTATGGAAATTCAAAATAATGTGTTTGGAAAGAAGTCTCATGAAAAGACCAGTCAAGAAACCCTGACAATACATGTGTTCTGAAGCAAGAAGTGGTGAAAGTTGAAACAAATGCTTATTAATTGGTGAACTTGTGGATGAAATGTATATTCTGTGATGTGCAAAAACTGAAGAAACAATAATGTACCAGTGTCGAATACAAATGAATGACAAATTACATATCATGTCCCATAGGAGTCTACTTGCATTGATGTTAGACTGGGTCAGTTACTGTAGAATAGTTAGGATTTGTATGCACCATTCACTGAAGTTAGTTTTCAGTACTAGGAAACAAATATGTATTTCAGGTGGAAAAATATTTCTGATTATAATCTTGTGAAAAGTGGATTATAAATCCACATACATGAACATGAAAAAATTTAGAGAGTGTATATTAGACACATATATTTCATATTTTGAAAAATTTGGAGAGTATATCTATATCTATATCTATATATATATCTATATATACACACACACACACACACACACACACACACACACACACACAACACTCACAGACATTAAAAAGTACCAATATAATTGCCAATCGAAATTCATCAGTAAATATGTATCATCCACAAATGCAAAAATATTTATTTTACTGAACATGAGTTAATGTATAATGTTGTTCTACTAGGACCCTCTCCTATAGGTTGAATTTTCATTTCCAACAGCATTTAGGAGGAGTGAACTCTTCTCACAATTTGTATCTGCCAAGACAGCCACCTCACAAAAATGTACGTGTGATACCTGGTAGGATTCTATATATGCATATAAATATACATGTGTGAATAGGCTACAGAAAAGGGAAACAAGAATTCACATATTTGTTAAGTTTAAATCACATGGAGAATATTTCAATTAAAATTTGACTAGATTTATAACTCCTACCTTATATAATGCAAATGTCAAGTCCAACTATACAACATGTCTCCTCTGAAGTAGTTGTATTTCTAATGTGTTGGGTTAATTTTCTCCATTATATTAGGATGAATAGTCTGAGTCTACTAGGTATGGGTTAGTGTCAGGGATTCAGTACTTCGAATGGAAATTTGGAAAATGAATCCAATGTGTATGTAAATATATGCTGCACAAATATCCTCCCGCTCTCATCCAGAACAATGCCTTGACATTACCTTCACCCCAAGTAAGACACAATTAGAGGAGAAGAGTTACAAAATCAGTGAATACATATCTGGAATGGAAAATGCTCAGGAGTTCACAACCTTGGAGGTGGTAGAGGAGTTTCCAAAACTAAGGGACAGGGTAAACACTCCACAAACATGGAGCTCTGCTGGCCTAAAAACTTTTTGAGAAACTGCCTCTGAGCTTCCACACTTGAAATATATGTTGTTTTCAGGAGATTTGGCTTCCTCTGTAGTGAGACCATCAAAGCTGGGTCTGCATCTACGTGACCTGGAGGACATGGTTTCTTATTTTCCAATGAACAAGATGAAGCAGTGCTGAGCTGAATCCTCTCTTTGTAGGTAAACTGAGGCCACTGGGGACTAAGTGTCTCCCCGTGTGGACTGTGATGCCATTTGGTCCTTCTCCACTGTTTGTGGTGTTTTTGCTGCTGCACTGTGAGTTTGGTATTTGTTTCACGAAATACTAGGAGCTAAACTGGGACACAGTGCTGCAGGGAGTTCTGTCACGTGTGGTGGGTCAGGGTCTGCAAGAAAATGCACCAACTGGGCTCCTATCTCTCACAGCTTGCCACATTGCCCCCTTGTCCATATCAACATGATTCTTAATTTTCCTCTGAAAACTCTCCATATAACAAGGTGCCTTTACATATAAGAGTCTGCTGGCTGCACCATGTCAGTTACAAGCCATTTGGAATCCAATGGTAGATCCACATGGCCCTACCACGGATGTTTTATCAAACACCTCCCCACCACTGCTCTAGACCCACTACTCAGCAGGCTCCAACTTACTGGCATCTCTGTTCTACACCATTTTCATGAAACTCAGTAAATCAAGGCACTGTCTGCTATACTCATGATGAGCAACAGGACATCCAATGTTTCTCCAGTGCCACCTGGTCATAGGAATTTCAAAAATTTCATGGTATTTATCTAGCCATTTTTCAAGCATGAAGTTGGAGGCACTGTGGGTTTCAGTTCATTCAGCAAACATTAAATGGTGAGGAAGCTCATTTCAATGAAATCTCTGGAGAACTCTCACAGGCACGGCTTCCCAAAGAGTGGCCAAAGGTCACATTTGGCCAGGCCCATTGAGGTCTACAATGTGAGGTCCATGTGTGTTTTGACTCTCAACTATGGCTGCCAATTCTTTAAGAATAAAATCATGTGATATCCTTGCTGAGATTCACAGGCCTCTGTGGAAATCCACCCGGGGCCTAGGTCTCAGTTTACAAGAGCGACTTTCATCCGTGGCCTCTTAAAATCCCAACAAAATTCATGGCAATGCTTCTCTGAGTTCAGTTCCAAAACCCAGTCTCTAAAGGGAATCACACCAGAGTTCAAGCCACGTGCACCCAGTCATTTTTTCCAATGCCACACAAATGACCAAAATTAAAACCAAAACACTCCCACATGGCCCTCATCTTATTCCATATAGTCAATCATCTTAACCTCTGGCTGGAGGTTTCCATGAGGGGCGCAGCCCAAGACAGTGTGCAAAATCAGCTCCTTTGCCCCTCATTTGCCTAAAGTCAGGGTAGCCTGGACACCGTTTCTGTGAACCAGGAGTGAACAAATAAGCCTGCCGTTAATACTTCTGTGTTTCTCCAATTTGAGGCCTACTGATTTTAGGTATCGATTCTTTAGGTGATTTAGAGTCATGCGAAAACACAAGCACCTCTGCAGGGCTTTGAAGAACTCATTTGACCCAAAGAATCCCTATTGTCATTTGATGGAGTGCAGGAACCTAACAGAGGAAGGCAAGAGACTTCATCCACAATGAATGATATTTTTTGCCATTTTGGTTTTGGAAGCTCACATGGGATCATTCTTAAGATCCATCAGGTGCTGAGAATCTAAGTCAGAGCCACACACAGGTCCAAGAGGCTGATAAAGACACATCCCTTTCCAAAGCAATTAAGCAAAGAGCCACAGGTGAGGCCCATTCATTTCCATTTGAAAACTGTTTTCTTCAGGATTCACAAAGGGGTGGCCTGAGGCAAAGACCTTCCTGACATTCAGTGAAACACAACAATAAGTAAGCAAAAGGCCCAAAGCAGGGTTTCTGCACTGAGACTTTCCTGGTCACACTGATATCTGACTTTTCTGAGATGCTCGCCATTCTCATCAGCTATCCAGTACATGGCCATGTCACAGAGCTTGGAGGTGGTACATATTTTGGACACAAATCCATGAGCCTATTCTGGAGAGTGGCCAGAATTCAGTAAGAAAACAACAACTTAGAAAGATAGCAGGTGTTGCACATCGATAAGACAAGCTGCAGTCCATTCACATATTGGGCAGGATGAATTATGGGAAGATTTATACTAGACAGGACACATCCATTAATGCATTCTCTTTTCTAATGTCTACAACAACGGACACAGTGGGATACACAGAAACAGAAACACTCGCCGTGTCAAATGACTTACTAGATACTGTCCACTCCAAACCAAACAAACCGCCTTTCCTATCTATTCTCAGAACATGAGACAAAACAACAAACCCACTCCCACTCCCACAAAGGCACCTCCTTCCCCCAAGTAGGTCTGTGACTATCCGGAGTGTCCTCTGACTGGTGGGCCATACTATGTTCCCATGAAATGGCCTGTCTTCTCTCAGATCTTGTTTCCTTGACCAACTCTGTGAAGATGTCAGGAAAAAGTGGTTAGCCACTACCTGTTTTCTCAGGAAAGGTCCATCTTCAGAGCTCTCCTGGCATTTGGCCATCCTCACATCATTAGGTACCAAGAAAACTGACTCTGTCCTTGGTAAATCCAAACAAGTGAGCCCACTGGGACTGGGACTGGGACTGCCTCTGGGTGCCTGGCTTCTTGGATACCAAGTTCAGAGAGTTCCATCACCAAGGAAATGAGGTATGTCACATTCTTTGGAACTGAATGAGGTCACTGCCTTGGCAACCACTTTGTCCTAACAGTTGCTTCCAAGGGTAACATAAGATGGAGGTTGCCCCTACTTCCTGTGACACTTTCATAAGGTAGAATGTATATCACCATTGGCACCCGGGAACAGCTCTCCACTCTGCTCTGGTTTGGTCCATCTTCTGTACAATAAGAAGAGAGAGAGGCAGATTCAGAAACATCCCTTCATCATGACCAGGTTGTTTGCCATGGAAGATGACTTTTGCTCTCTCAGGTGCTTCAAACCTGCCTACAACTTCTCCAGGTATCATTTGTGCATGGACATTTGAGGTTCTAATCAGGTGGAAGGTCCCCAACTTTCCTGTATTGTAAGAACCACTCTGTCCCTGCTCTTCTGTAAAATGATTGAGGGAACAGTGTATACTTGGGGTTAAAAACAGGTTTGATTTGGGTTACGAGTGATTCTGTGTGATGAATAATGGTATTGGGAACCTGCAATATTTACAAGAATATAGAGGTGAAGTATAAGTAGGAAAACAGAAATCTAGGTATGATTTGAAGCCCAGAAGGGTTTTGCCCTTGATTGGGATACTTAGCTTTGAATGATGTTCTGCAAAGATGCCTCAGATAATTCGATATACAATGGCATAGGACCTTGTACATTGGAATATTGAATTTAGAGGAGAACATCCAGTCAAAAAGGGATATTCAGTAGGATTAGGAAGATAGTCGGTAGGTTTAGGAAGAAGAGTGAGTATAGAATTTGGACCAAAAGTTCTTTAGCAATAGACTTTCGGTTGTTGAGTGAATGTAAATGTCAGCACATATGAAGAGTCAGTCACTATGTTGAACTGGGGAAAATATGTAGAAAAGCAGATATCAATAGAAACATTACGAAATCAGGCAAAGTATAAAGTGAGTGATAGAATTAGACATTTTCAACAGGGTTGAGTTTGAATATATAAATTAGGAAAAAAACAAATATGTAGTCACCAATAGGATTGACAATTGACAGCATTAGGCAACCTGGACATGGATGTTTTTAGAAATCCATGTTCACTTTCCATTTAGGCTTTGGTACAATCATAAGTGTGACCTTTCCATTTTTTGTCCAGAATATTACTGTGATAATGAGGTGACATGAGTATTTCTTTCACCATTTCTGGGAGCAATATATTGAAGATGTAAAATGAGAATCGGGGGTACAAAGAGGTGTACCCTGTTTCTAGGAACATAGAGAAAAAGCATGAATAGACCATACTGTGAATAAATAATATAACTTTTTTGAACTTTAAATAATGAATTGAACTGATATCTGAAAAATTAAAGGAAATCGTATATTGATATACAATCATTCATTCCAACCAGGTATATATGTAATGGAAATATTAGTGTTTTGGTTTATCATGAAGAGTGTGTGAGTTTTGCTTCAAAATGATTATGGAAATTCAAAATAATGTGTTTGGAAAGAAGTCTCATGAAAAGACCAGTCAAGAAACCCTGACAATACATGTGTTCTGAAGCAAGAAGTGGTGAAAGTTGAAACAAATGCTTATTAATTGGTGAACTTGTGGATGAAATGTATATTCTGTGATGTGCAAAAACTGAAGAAACAATAATGTACCAGTGTCGAATACAAATGAATGACAAATTACATATCATGTCCCATAGGAGTCTACTTGCATTGATGTTAGACTGGGTCAGTTACTGTAGAATAGTTAGGATTTGTATGCACCATTCACTGAAGTTAGTTTTCAGTACTAGGAAACAAATATGTATTTCAGGTGGATGAATATTTCTGATTATAATCTTGTGAAAAGTGGATTATAAATCCACATACATGAACATGAAAAAATTTAGAGAGTGTATATTAGACACATATATTTCATATTTTGAAAAATTTGGAGAGTATATCTATATCTATATCTATATATATATCTATATATATACACACACACACACACACACACACACACACACACAACACTCACAGACATTAAAAAGTACCAATATAATTGCCAATCAAAATTCATCAGTAAATATGTATCATCCACAAATGCAAAAATATTTATTTTACTGAACATGAGTTAATGTATAATGTTGTTCTACTAGGACCCTCTCCTATAGGTTGAATTTTCATTTCCAACAGCATTTAGGAGGAGTGAACTCTTCTCACAATTTGTATCTGCCAAGACAGCCACCTCACAAAAATGTACGTGTGATACCTGGTAGGATTCTATATATGCATATAAATATACATGTGTGAATAGGCTACAGAAAAGGGAAACAAGAATTCACATATTTGTTAAGTTTAAATCACATGGAGAATATTTCAATTAAAATTTGACTAGATTTATAACTCCTACCTTATATAATGCAAATGTCAAGTCCAACTATACAACATGTCTCCTCTGAAGTAGTTGTATTTCTAATGTGTTGGGTTAATTTTCTCCATTATATTAGGATGAATAGTCTGAGTCTACTAGGTATGGGTTAGTGTCAGGGATTCAGTACTTTGAATGGAAATTTGGAAAATGAATCCAATGTGTATGTAAATATATGCTGCACAAATATCCTCCCGCTCTCATCCAGAACAATGCCTTGACATTACCTTCACCCCAAGTAAGACACAATTAGAGGAGAAGAGTTACAAAATCAGTGAATACATATCTGGAATGGAAAATGCTCAGGAGTTCACAACCTTGGAGGTGGTAGAGGAGTTTCCAAAACTAAGGGACAGGGTAAACACTCCACAAACATGGAGCTCTGCTGGCCTAAAAACTTTTTGAGAAACTGCCTCTGAGCTTCCACACTTGAAATATATGTTGTTTTCAGGAGATTTGGCTTCCTCTGTAGTGAGACCATCAAAGCTGGGTCTGCATCTATGTGACCTGGAGGACATGGTTTCTTATTTTCCAATGAACAAGATGAAGCAGTGCTGAGCTGAATCCTCTCTTTGTAGGTAAACTGAGGCCACTGGGGACTAAGTGTCTCCCCGTGTGGACTGTGATGCCATTTGGTCCTTCTCCACTGTTTGTGGTGTTTTTGCTGCTGCACTGTGAGTTTGGTATTTGTTTCACGAAATACTAGGAGCTAAACTGGGACACAGTGCTGGAGGGAGTTGTGTCACGTGTCGTGGGTCAGGGTCTGCAAGAAAATGCACCAACAAGGCTCCTATCTCTCACAGCTTGCCACATTGCCCCCTTGTCCATATCAACATGATTCTTAATTTTCCTCTGAAAACTCTCCATATAACAAGGTGCCTTTACATATAAGAGTCTGCTGGCTGCACCATGTCAGTTACAAGCCATTTGGAATCCTATGGTAGATCCACATGGCCCTACCACGGATGTTTTATCAAACACCTCCCCACCACTGCTCTAGACCCACTACTCAGCAGGCTCCAACTTACTGGCATCTCTGTTCTACACCATTTTCATGAAACTCAGTAAATCAAGGCACTGTCTGCTATACTCATGATGAGCAACAGGACATCCAATGTTTCTCCAGTGCCACCTGGTCATAGGAATTTCAAAAATTTCATGGTATTTATCTAGCCATTTTTCAAGCATGAAGTTGGAGGCACTGTGGGTTTCAGTTCATTCAGCAAACATTAAATGGTGAGAAAGCTCATTTCAATGAAATCTCTGGAGAACTCTCACAGGCACGGCTTCCCAAAGAGTGGCCAAAAGTCACATTTGGCCAGGCCCATTGAGGTCTACAATGTGAGGTCCATGTGTGTTTTGACTCTCAACTATGGCTGCCAATTCTTTAAGAATAAAATCATGTGATATCCTTGCTGAGATTCACAGGCCTCTGTGGAAATCCACCCGGGGCCTAGGTCTCAGTTTACAAGAGCGACTTTCATCCGTGGCCTCTTAAAATCCCAACAAAATTCATGGCAATGCTTCTCTGAGTTCAGTTCCAAAACCCAGTCTCTAAAGGGAATCACACCAGAGTTCAAGCCACGTGCACCCAGTCATTTTTTCCAATGCCACACAAATGACCAAAATTAAAACCAAAACACTCCCACATGGCCCTCATCTTATTCCATATAGTCAATCATCTTAACCTCTGGCTGGAGGTTTCCATGAGGGGCGCAGCCCAAGACAGTGTGCAAAATCAGCTCCTTTGCCCCTCATTTGCCTAAAGTCAGGGTAGCCTGGACACCGTTTCTGTGAACCAGGAGTGAACAAATAAGCCTGCCGTTAATACTTCTGTGTTTCTCCAATTTGAGGCCTACTGATTTTAGGTATCGATTCTTTAGGTGATTTAGAGTCATGCGAAAACACAAGCACCTCTGCAGGGCTTTGAAGAACTCATTTGACCCAAAGAATCCCTATTGTCATTTGATGGAGTGCAGGAACCTAACAGAGGAAGGCAAGAGACTTCATCCACAATGAATGATATTTTTTGCCATTTTGGTTTTGGAAGCTCACATGGGATCATTCTTAAGATCCATCAGGTGCTGAGAATCTAAGTCAGAGCCACACACAGGTCCAAGAGGCTGATAAAGACACATCCCTTTCCAAAGCAATTAAGCAAAGAGCCACAGGTGAGGCCCATTCATTTCCATTTGAAAACTGTTTTCTTCAGGCTTCACAAAGGGGTGGCCTGAGGCAAAGACCTTCCTGACATTCAGTGAAACACAACAATAAGTAAGCAAAAGGCCCAAAGCAGGGTTTCTGCACTGAGACTTTCCTGGTCACACTGATATCTGAGTTTTCTGAGATGCTCGCCATTCTCTTCAGCTATCCAGTACATGGCCATGTCACAGAGCTTGGAGGTGGTACATATTTTGGACACAAATCCATGAGCCTATTCTGGAGAGTGGCCAGAATTCAGTAAGAAAACAACAACTTAGAAAGATAGCAGGTGTTGCACATCGATAAGACAAGCTGCAGTCCATTCACATATTGGGCAGGATGAATTATGGGAAGATTTATACTAGACAGGACACATCCATTAATGCATTCTCTTTTCTAATGTCTACAACAACGGACACAGTGGGATACACAGAAACAGAAACACTCGCCGTGTCAAATGACTTACTAGATACTGTCCACTCCAAACCAAACAAACCGCCTTTCCTATCTATTCTCAGAACATGAGACAAAACAACAAACCCACTCCCACTCCCACAAAGGCACCTCCTTCCCCCAAGTAGGTCTGTGACTATCCGGAGTGTCCTCTGACTGGTGGGCCATACTATGTTCCCATGAAATGGCCTGTCTTCTCTCAGATCTTGTTTCCTTGACCAACTCTGTGAAGATGTCAGGAAAAAGTGGTTAGCCACTACCTGTTTTCTCAGGAAAGGTCCATCTTCAGAGCTCTCCTGGCATTTGGCCATCCTCACATCATTAGGTACCAAGAAAACTGACTCTGTCCTTGGTAAATCCAAACAAGTGAGCCCACTGGGACTGGGACTGGGACTGCCTCTGGGTGCCTGGCTTCTTGGATACCAAGTTCAGAGAGTTCCATCACCAAGGAAATGAGGTATGTCACATTCTTTGGAACTGAATGAGGTCACTGCCTTGGCAACCACTTTGTCCTAACAGTTGCTTCCAAGGGTAACATAAGATGGAGGTTGCCCCTACTTCCTGTGACACTTTCATAAGGTAGAATGTATATCACCATTGGCACCCCAGAACAGCTCTCCACTCAGCCCTGGTTTGGTCCATCTTCTGTACAATAAGAAGAGAGAGAGGCAGATTCAGACACATCCCTTCATCATGACCAGGTTGTTTGCCATGGAAGATGACTTTTGCTCTCTCAGGTGCTTCAAACCTGCCTACAACTTCTCCAGGTATCATTTGTGCATGGACATTTGAGGTTCTAATCAGGTGGAAGGTCCCCAACTTTCCTGTATTGTAAGAACCACTCTGTCCCTGCTCTTCTGTAAAATGATTGAGGGAACAGTGTATACTTGGGGTTAAAAACAGGTTTGATTTGGGTTACGAGTGATTCTGTGTGATGAATAATGGTATTGGGAACCTGCAATATTTACAAGAATATAGAGGTGAAATATAAGTAGGAAAACAGAAATCTAGGTATGATTTGAAGCCCAGAAGGGTTTTGCCCTTGATTGGGATACTTAGCTTTGAATGATGTTCTGCAAAGATGCCTCAGATAATTCGATATACAATGGCATAGGACCTTGTACATTGGAATATTGAATTTAGAGGAGAACATCCAGTCAAAAAGGGATATTCAGTAGGATTAGGAAGATAGTCGGTAGGTTTAGGAAGAAGAGTGAGTATAGAATTTGGACCAAAAGTTCTTTAGCAATAGACTTTCGGTTGTTGAGTGAATGTAAATGTCAGCACATATGAAGAGTCAGTCACTATGTTGAACTGGGGAAAATATGTAGAAAAGCAGATATCAATAGAAACATTACGAAATCAGGCAAAGTATAAAGTGAGTGATAGAATTAGACATTTTCAACAGGGTTGAGTTTGAATATATAAATTAGGAAAAAAACAAATATGTAGTCACCAATAGGATTGACAATTGACAGCATTAGGCAACCTGGACATGGATGTTTTTAGAAATCCATGTTCACTTTCCATTTAGGCTTTGGTACAATCATAAGTGTGACCTTTCCATTTTTTGTCCAGAATATTACTGTGATAATGAGGTGACATGAGTATTTCTTTCACCATTTCTGGGAGCAATATATTGAAGATGTAAAATGAGAATCGGGGGTACAAAGAGGTGTACCCTGTTTCTAGGAACATAGAGAAAAAGCATGAATAGACCATACTGTGAATAAATAATATAACTTTTTTGAACTTTAAATAATGAATTGAACTGATATCTGAAAAATTAAAGGAAATCGTATATTGATATACAATCATTCATTCCAACCAGGTATATATGTAATGGAAATATTAGTGTTTTGGTTTATCATGAAGAGTGTGTGAGTTTTGCTTCAAAATGATTATGGAAATTCAAAATAATGTGTTTGGAAAGAAGTCTCATGAAAAGACCAGTCAAGAAACCCTGACAATACATGTGTTCTGAAGCAAGAAGTGGTGAAAGTTGAAACAAATGCTTATTAATTGGTGAACTTGTGGATGAAATGTATATTCTGTGATGTGCAAAAACTGAAGAAACAATAATGTACCAGTGTCGAATACAAATGAATGACAAATTACATATCATGTCCCATAGGAGTCTACTTGCATTGATGTTAGACTGGGTCAGTTACTGTAGAATAGTTAGGATTTGTATGCACCATTCACTGAAGTTAGTTTTCAGTACTAGGAAACAAATATGTATTTCAGGTGGATGAATATTTCTGATTATAATCTTGTGAAAAGTGGATTATAAATCCACATACATGAACATGAAAAAATTTAGAGAGTGTATATTAGACACATATATTTCATATTTTGAAAAATTTGGAGAGTATATCTATATCTATATCTATATCTATATATATATACACACACACACACACACACACACACAACACTCACAGACATTAAAAAGTACCAATATAATTGCCAATCGAAATTCATCAGTAAATATGTATCATCCACAAATGCAAAAATATTTATTTTACTGAACATGAGTTAATGTATAATGTTGTTCTTCTAGGACCCTCTCCTATAGGTTGAATTTTCATTTCCAACAGCATTTAGGAGGAGTGAACTCTTCTCACAATTTGTATCTGCCAAGACAGCCACCTCACAAAAATGTACGTGTGATACCTGGTAGGATTCTATATATGCATATAAATATACATGTGTGAATAGGCTACAGAAAAGGGAAACAAGAATTCACATATTTGTTAAGTTTAAATCACATGGAGAATATTTCAATTAAAATTTGACTAGATTTATAACTCCTACCTTATATAATGCAAATGTCAAGTCCAACTATACAACATGTCTCCTCTGAAGTAGTTGTATTTCTAATGTGTTGGGTTAATTTTCTCCATTATATTAGGATGAATAGTCTGAGTCTACTAGGTATGGGTTAGTGTCAGGGATTCAGTACTTCGAATGGAAATTTGGAAAATGAATCCAATGTGTATGTAAATATATGCTGCACAAATATCCTCCCGCTCTCATCCAGAACAATGCCTTGACATTACCTTCACCCCAAGTAAGACACAATTAGAGGAGAAGAGTTACAAAATCAGTGAATACATATCTGGAATGGAAAATGCTCAGGAGTTCACAACCTTGGAGGTGGTAGAGGAGTTTCCAAAACTAAGGGACAGGGTAAACACTCCACAAACATGGAGCTCTGCTGGCCTAAAAACTTTTTGAGAAACTGCCTCTGAGCTTCCACACTTGAAATATATGTTGTTTTCAGGAGATTTGGCTTCCTCTGTAGTGAGACCATCAAAGCTGGGTCTGCATCTATGTGACCTGGAGGACATGGTTTCTTATTTTCCAATGAACAAGATGAAGCAGTGCTGAGCTGAATCCTCTCTTTGTAGGTAAACTGAGGCCACTGGGGACTAAGTGTCTCCCCGTGTGGACTGTGATGCCATTTGGTCCTTCTCCACTGTTTGTGGTGTTTTTGCTGCTGCACTGTGAGTTTGGTATTTGTTTCACGAAATACTAGGAGCTAAACTGGGACACAGTGCTGGAGGAAGTTGTGTCACGTGTCGTGGGTCAGGGTCTGCAAGAAAATGCACCAACTAGGCTCCTATCTCTCACAGCTTGCCACATTGCCCCCTTGTCCATATCAACATGATTCTTAATTTTCCTCTGAAAACTCTCCATATAACAAGGTGCCTTTACATATAAGAGTCTGCTGGCTGCACCATGTCAGTTACAAGCCATTTGGAATCCTATGGTAGATCCACATGGCCCTACCACGGATGTTTTATCAAACACCTCCCCACCACTGCTCTAGACCCACTACTCAGCAGGCTCCAACTTACTGGCATCTCTGTTCTACACCATTTTCATGAAACTCAGTAAATCAAGGCACTGTCTGCTATACTCATGATGAGCAACAGGACATCCAATGTTTCTCCAGTGCCACCTGGTCATAGGAATTTCAAAAATTTCATGGTATTTATCTAGCCATTTTTCAAGCATGAAGTTGGAGGCACTGTGGGTTTCAGTTCATTCAGCAAACATTAAATGGTGAGGAAGCTCATTTCAATGAAATCTCTGGAGAACTCTCACAGGCACGGCTTCCCAAAGAGTGGCCAAAAGTCACATTTGGCCAGGCCCATTGAGGTCTACAATGTGAGGTCCATGTGTGTTTTGACTCTCAACTATGGCTGCCAATTCTTTAAGAATAAAATCATGTGATATCCTTGCTGAGATTCACAGGCCTCTGTGGAAATCCACCCGGGGCCTAGGTCTCAGTTTACAAGAGCGACTTTCATCCGTGGCCTCTTAAAATCCCAACAAAATTCATGGCAATGCTTCTCTGAGTTCAGTTCCAAAACCCAGTCTCTAAAGGGAATCACACCAGAGTTCAAGCCACGTGGACCCAGTCATTTTTTCCAATGCCACACAAATGACCAAAATTAAAACCAAAACACTCCCACATGGCCCTCATCTTATTCCATATAGTCAATCATCTTAACCTCTGGCTGGAGGTTTCCATGAGGGGCGCAGCCCAAGACAGTGTGCAAAATCAGCTCCTTTGCCCCTCATTTGCCTAAAGTCAGGGTAGCCTGGACACCGTTTCTGTGAACCAGGAGTGAACAAATAAGCCTGCCGTTAATACTTCTGTGTTTCTCCAATTTGAGGCCTACTGATTTTAGGTATCGATTCTTTAGGTGATTTAGAGTCATGCGAAAACACAAGCACCTCTGCAGGGCTTTGAAGAACTCATTTGACCCAAAGAATCCCTATTGTCATTTGATGGAGTGCAGGAACCTAACAGAGGAAGGCAAGAGACTTCATCCACAATGAATGATATTTTTTGCCATTTTGGTTTTGGAAGCTCACATGGGATCATTCTTAAGATCCATCAGGTGCTGAGAATCTAAGTCAGAGCCACACACAGGTCCAAGAGGCTGATAAAGACACATCCCTTTCCAAAGCAATTAAGCAAAGAGCCACAGGTGAGGCCCATTCATTTCCATTTGAAAACTGTTTTCTTCAGGCTTCACAAAGGGGTGGCCTGAGGCAAAGACCTTCCTGACATTCAGTGAAACACAACAATAAGTAAGCAAAAGGCCCAAAGCAGGGTTTCTGCACTGAGACTTTCCTGGTCACACTGATATCTGAGTTTTCTGAGATGCTCGCCATTCTCTTCAGCTATCCAGTACATGGCCATGTCACAGAGCTTGGAGGTGGTACATATTTTGGACACAAATCCATGAGCCTATTCTGGAGAGTGGCCAGAATTCAGTAAGAAAACAACAACTTAGAAAGATAGCAGGTGTTGCACATCGATAAGACAAGCTGCAGTCCATTCACATATTGGGCAGGATGAATTATGGGAAGATTTATACTAGACAGGACACATCCATTAATGCATTCTCTTTTCTAATGTCTACAACAACGGACACAGTGGGATACACAGAAACAGAAACACTCGCCGTGTCAAATGACTTACTAGATACTGTCCACTCCAAACCAAACAAACCGCCTTTCCTATCTATTCTCAGAACATGAGACAAAACAACAAACCCACTCCCACTCCCACAAAGGCACCTCCTTCCCCCAAGTAGGTCTGTGACTATCCGGAGTGTCCTCTGACTGGTGGGCCATACTATGTTCCCATGAAATGGCCTGTCTTCTCTCAGATCTTGTTTCCTTGACCAACTCTGTGAAGATGTCAGGAAAAAGTGGTTAGCCACTACCTGTTTTCTCAGGAAAGGTCCATCTTCAGAGCTCTCCTGGCATTTGGCCATCCTCACATCATTAGGTACCAAGAAAACTGACTCTGTCCTTGGTAAATCCAAACAAGTGAGCCCACTGGGACTGGGACTGGGACTGCCTCTGGGTGCCTGGCTTCTTGGATACCAAGTTCAGAGAGTTCCATCACCAAGGAAATGAGGTATGTCACATTCTTTGGAACTGAATGAGGTCACTGCCTTGGCAACCACTTTGTCCTAACAGTTGCTTCCAAGGGTAACATAAGATGGAGGTTGCCCCTACTTCCTGTGACACTTTCATAAGGTAGAATGTATATCACCATTGGCACCCCAGAACAGCTCTCCACTCAGCCCTGGTTTGGTCCATCTTCTGTACAATAAGAAGAGAGAGAGGCAGATTCAGACACATCCCTTCATCATGACCAGGTTGTTTGCCATGGAAGATGACTTTTGCTCTCTCAGGTGCTTCAAACCTGCCTACAACTTCTCCAGGTATCATTTGTGCATGGACATTTGAGGTTCTAATCAGGTGGAAGGTCCCCAACTTTCCTGTATTGTAAGAACCACTCTGTCCCTGCTCTTCTGTAAAATGATTGAGGGAACAGTGTATACTTGGGGTTAAAAACAGGTTTGATTTGGGTTACGAGTGATTCTGTGTGATGAATAATGGTATTGGGAACCTGCAATATTTACAAGAATATAGAGGTGAAATATAAGTAGGAAAACAGAAATCTAGGTATGATTTGAAGCCCAGAAGGGTTTTGCCCTTGATCGGGATACTTAGCTTTGAATGATGTTCTGCAAAGATGCCTCAGATAATTCGATATACAATGGCATAGGACCTTGTACATTGGAATATTGAATTTAGAGGAGAACATCCAGTCAAAAAGGGATATTCAGTAGGATTAGGAAGATAGTCGGTAGGTTTAGGAAGAAGAGTGAGTATAGAATTTGGACCGAAAGTTCTTTAGCAATAGACTTTCGGTTGTTGAGTGAATGTAAATGTCAGCACATATGAAGAGTCAGTCACTATGTTGAACTGGGGAAAATATGTAGAAAAGCAGATATCAATAGAAACATTACGAAATCAGGCAAAGTATAAAGTGAGTGATAGAATTAGACATTTTCAACAGGGTTGAGTTTGAATATATAAATTAGGAAAAAAACAAATATGTAGTCACCAATAGGATTGACAATTGACAGCATTAGGCAACCTGGACATGGATGTTTTCAGAAATCCATGTTCACTTTCCATTTAGGCTTTGGTACAATTATAAGTGTGACCTTTCCATTTTTTGTCCAGAATATTACTGTGATAATGAGGTGACATGAGTATTTCTTTCACCATTTCTGGGAGCAATATATTGAAGATGTAAAATGAGAATCGGGGGTACAAAGAGGTGTACCCTGTTTCTAGGAACATAGAGAAAAAGCATGAATAGACCATACTGTGAATAAATAATATAACTTTTTTGAACTTTAAATAATGAATTGAACTGATATCTGAAAAATTAAAGGAAATCGTATATTGATATACAATCATTCATTCCAACCAGGTATATATGTAATGGAAATATTAGTGTTTTGGTTTATCATGAAGAGTGTGTGAGTTTTGCTTCAAAATGATTATGGAAATTCAAAATAATGTGTTTGGAAAGAAGTCTCATGAAAAGACCAGTCAAGAAACCCTGACAATACATGTGTTCTGAAGCAAGAAGTGGTGAAAGTTGAAACAAATGCTTATTAATTGGTGAACTTGTGGATGAAATGTATATTCTGTGATGTGCAAAAACTGAAGAAACAATAATGTACCAGTGTCGAATACAAATGAATGACAAATGACATATCATGTCCCATAGGAGTCTACTTGCATTGATGTTAGACTGGGTCAGTTACTGTAGAATAGTTAGGATTTGTATGCACCATTCACTGAAGTTAGTTTTCAGTACTAGGAAACAAATATGTATTTCAGGTGGATGAATATTTCTGATTATAATCTTGTGAAAAGTGGATTATAAATCCACATACATGAACATGAAAAAATTTAGAGAGTGTATATTAGACACATATATTTCATATTTTGAAAAATTTGGAGAGTATATCTATATCTATATCTATATCTATATATATATACACACACACACACACACACACACACAACACTCACAGACATTAAAAAGTACCAATATAATTGCCAATCGAAATTCATCAGTAAATATGTATCATCCACAAATGCAAAAATATTTATTTTACTGAACATGAGTTAATGTATAATGTTGTTCTTCTAGGACCCTCTCCTATAGGTTGAATTTTCATTTCCAACAGCATTTAGGAGGAGTGAACTCTTCTCACAATTTGTATCTGCCAAGACAGCCACCTCACAAAAATGTACGTGTGATACCTGGTAGGATTCTATATATGCATATAAATATACATGTGTGAATAGGCTACAGAAAAGGGAAACAAGAATTCACATATTTGTTAAGTTTAAATCACATGGAGAATATTTCAATTAAAATTTGACTAGATTTATAACTCCTACCTTATATAATGCAAATGTCAAGTCCAACTATACAACATGTCTCCTCTGAAGTAGTTGTATTTCTAATGTGTTGGGTTAATTTTCTCCATTATATTAGGATGAATAGTCTGAGTCTACTAGGTATGGGTTAGTGTCAGGGATTCAGTACTTCGAATGGAAATTTGGAAAATGAATCCAATGTGTATGTAAATATATGCTGCACAAATATCCTCCCGCTCTCATCCAGAACAATGCCTTGACATTACCTTCACCCCAAGTAAGACACAATTAGAGGAGAAGAGTTACAAAATCAGTGAATACATATCTGGAATGGAAAATGCTCAGGAGTTCACAACCTTGGAGGTGGTAGAGGAGTTTCCAAAACTAAGGGACAGGGTAAACACTCCACAAACATGGAGCTCTGCTGGCCTAAAAACTTTTTGAGAAACTGCCTCTGAGCTTCCACACTTGAAATATATGTTGTTTTCAGGAGATTTGGCTTCCTCTGTAGTGAGACCATCAAAGCTGGGTCTGCATCTATGTGACCTGGAGGACATGGTTTCTTATTTTCCAATGAACAAGATGAAGCAGTGCTGAGCTGAATCCTCTCTTTGTAGGTAAACTGAGGCCACTGGGGACTAAGTGTCTCCCCGTGTGGACTGTGATGCCATTTGGTCCTTCTCCACTGTTTGTGGTGTTTTTGCTGCTGCACTGTGAGTTTGGTATTTGTTTCACGAAATACTAGGAGCTAAACTGGGACACAGTGCTGGAGGGAGTTCTGTCACGTGTGGTGGGTCAGGGTCTGCAAGAAAATGCACCAACTAGGCTCCTATCTCTCACAGCTTGCCACATTGCCCCCTTGTCCATATCAACATGATTCTTAATTTTCCTCTGAAAACTCTCCATATAACAAGGTGCCTTTACATATAAGAGTCTGCTGGCTGCACCATGTCAGTTACAAGCCATTTGGAATCCAATGGTAGATCCACATGGCCCTACCACGGATGTTTTATCAAACACCTCCCCACCACTGCTCTAGACCCACTACTCAGCAGGCTCCAACTTACTGGCATCTCTGTTCTACACCATTTTCATGAAACTCAGTAAATCAAGGCACTGTCTGCTATACTCATGATGAGCAACAGGACATCCAATGTTTCTCCAGTGCCACCTGGTCATAGGAATTTCAAAAATTTCATGGTATTTATCTAGCCATTTTTCAAGCATGAAGTTGGAGGCACTGTGGGTTTCAGTTCATTCAGCAAACATTAAATGGTGAGGAAGCTCATTTCAATGAAATCTCTGGAGAACTCTCACAGGCACGGCTTCCCAAAGAGTGGCCAAAGGTCACATTTGGCCAGGCCCATTGAGGTCTACAATGTGAGGTCCATGTGTGTTTTGACTCTCAACTATGGCTGCCAATTCTTTAAGAATAAAATCATGTGATATCCTTGCTGAGATTCACAGGCCTCTGTGGAAATCCACCCGGGGCCTAGGTCTCAGTTTACAAGAGCGACTTTCATCCGTGGCCTCTTAAAATCCCAACAAAATTCATGGCAATGCTTCTCTGAGTTCAGTTCCAAAACCCAGTCTCTAAAGGGAATCACACCAGAGTTCAAGCCACGTGGACCCAGTCATTTTTTCCAATGCCACACAAATGACCAAAATTAAAACCAAAACACTCCCACATGGCCCTCATCTTATTCCATATAGTCAATCATCTTAACCTCTGGCTGGAGGTTTCCATGAGGGGCGCAGCCCAAGACAGTGTGCAAAATCAGCTCCTTTGCCCCTCATTTGCCTAAAGTCAGGGTAGCCTGGACACCGTTTCTGTGAACCAGGAGTGAACAAATAAGCCTGCCGTTAATACTTCTGTGTTTCTCCAATTTGAGGCCTACTGATTTTAGGTATCGATTCTTTAGGTGATTTAGAGTCATGCGAAAACACAAGCACCTCTGCAGGGCTTTGAAGAACTCATTTGACCCAAAGAATCCCTATTGTCATTTGATGGAGTGCAGGAACCTAACAGAGGAAGGCAAGAGACTTCATCCACAATGAATGATATTTTTTGCCATTTTGGTTTTGGAAGCTCACATGGGATCATTCTTAAGATCCATCAGGTGCTGAGAATCTAAGTCAGAGCCACACACAGGTCCAAGAGGCTGATAAAGACACATCCCTTTCCAAAGCAATTAAGCAAAGAGCCACAGGTGAGGCCCATTCATTTCCATTTGAAAACTGTTTTCTTCAGGCTTCACAAAGGGGTGGCCTGAGGCAAAGACCTTCCTGACATTCAGTGAAACACAACAATAAGTAAGCAAAAGGCCCAAAGCAGGGTTTCTGCACTGAGACTTTCCTGGTCACACTGATATCTGAGTTTTCTGAGATGCTCGCCATTCTCTTCAGCTATCCAGTACATGGCCATGTCACAGAGCTTGGAGGTGGTACATATTTTGGACACAAATCCATGAGCCTATTCTGGAGAGTGGCCAGAATTCAGTAAGAAAACAACAACTTAGAAAGATAGCAGGTGTTGCACATCGATAAGACAAGCTGCAGTCCATTCACATATTGGGCAGGATGAATTATGGGAAGATTTATACTAGACAGGACACATCCATTAATGCATTCTCTTTTCTAATGTCTACAACAACGGACACAGTGGGATACACAGAAACAGAAACACTCGCCGTGTCAAATGACTTACTAGATACTGTCCACTCCAAACCAAACAAACCGCCTTTCCTATCTATTCTCAGAACATGAGACAAAACAACAAACCCACTCCCACTCCCACAAAGGCACCTCCTTCCCCCAAGTAGGTCTGTGACTATCCGGAGTGTCCTCTGACTGGTGGGCCATACTATGTTCCCCCGAAATGGCCTGTCTTCTCTCAGATCTTGTTTCCTTGACCAACTCTGTGAAGATGTCAGGAAAAAGTGGTTAGCCACTACCTGTTTTCTCAGGAAAGGTCCATCTTCAGAGCTCTCCTGGCATTTCCCATCCTCACATCATTAGGTACCAAGAAAACTGACTCTGTCCTTGGTAAATCCAAACAAGTGAGCCCACTGGGACTGGGACTGGGACTGCCTCTGGGTGCCTGGCTTCTTGGATACCAAGTTCAGAGAGTTCCATCACCAAGGAAATGAGGTATGTCACATTCTTTGGAACTGAATGAGGTCACTGCCTTGGCAACCACTTTGTCCTAACAGTTGCTTAAAAGGGTAACATAAGATGGAGGTTGCCCCTACTTCCTGTGACACTTTCATAAGGTAGAATGTATATCACCATTGGCACCCCAGAACAGCTCTCCACTCAGCCCTGGTTTGGTCCATCTTCTGTACAATAAGAAGAGAGAGAGGCAGATTCAGACACATCCCTTCATCATGACCAGGTTGTTTGCCATGGAAGATGACTTTTGCTCTCTCAGGTGCTTCAAACCTGCCTACAACTTCTCCTGGTATCATTTGTGCATGGACATTTGAGGTTCTAATCAGGTGGAAGGTCCCCAACTTTCCTGTATTGTAAGAACCACTCTGTCCCTGCTCTTCTGTAAAATGATTGAGGGAACAGTGTATACTTGGGGTTAAAAAACAGGTTTGATTTGGGTTACGAGTGATTCTGTGTGATGAATAATGGTATTGGGAACCTGCAATATTTACAAGAATATAGAGGTGAAATATAAGTAGGAAAATAGAAATCTATGTATGATTTGAAGCCCAGAAGGGTTTTGCCCTTGATTGGGATACTTAGCTTTGAATGATGTTCTGCAAAGATGCCTCAGATAATTCGATATACAATGGCATAGGACCTTGTACATTGGAATATTGAATTTAGAGGAGAACATCCAGTCAAAAAGGGATATTCAGTAGGATTAGGAAGATAGTCGGTAGGTTTAGGAAGAAGAGTGAGTATAGAATTTGGACCAAAAGTTCTTTAGCAATAGACTTTCGGTTGTTGAGTGAATGTAATGTCAGCACATATGAAGAGTCAGTCACTATGTTGAACTGGGGAAAATATGTAGAAAAGCAGATATCAATAGAAACATTACGAAATCAGGCAAAGTATAAAGTGAGTGATAGAATTAGACATTTTCAACAGGGTTGAGTTTGAATATATAAATTAGGAAAAAAACAAATATGTAGTCACCAATAGGATTGACAATTGACAGCATTAGGCAACCTGGACATGGATGTTTTTAGAAATCCATGTTCACTTTCCATTTAGGCTTTGGTACAATCATAAGTGTGACCTTTCCATTTTTTGTCCAGAATATTACTGTGATAATGAGGTGACATGAGTATTTCTTTCACCATTTCTGGGAGCAATATATTGAAGATGTAAAATGAGAATCGGGGGTACAAAGAGGTGTACCCTGTTTCTAGGAACATAGAGGAAAAGCATGAATAGACCATACTGTGAATAAATAATATAACTTTTTTGAACTTTAAATAATGAATTGAACTGATATCTGAAAAATTAAAGGAAATCGTATATTGATATACAATCATTCATTCCAACCAGGTATATATGTAATGGAAATATTAGTGTTTTGGTTTATCATGAAGAGTGTGTGAGTTTTGCTTCAAAATGATTATGGAAATTCAAAATAATGTGTTTGGAAAGAAGTCTCATGAAAAGACCAGTCAAGAAACCCTGACAATACATGTGTTCTGAAGCAAGAAGTGGTGAAAGTTGAAACAAATGCTTATTAATTGGTGAACTTGTGGATGAAATGTATATTCTGTGATGTGCAAAAACTGAAGAAACAATAATGTACCAGTGTCGAATACAAATGAATGACAAATTACATATCATGTCCCATAGGAGTCTACTTGCATTGATGTTAGACTGGGTCAGTTACTGTAGAATAGTTAGGATTTGTATGCACCATTCACTGAAGTTAGTTTTCAGTACTAGGAAACAAATATGTATTTCAGGTGGATGAATATTTCTGATTATAATCTTGTGAAAAGTGGATTATAAATCCACATACATGAACATGAAAAAATTTAGAGAGTGTATATTAGACACATATATTTCATATTTTGAAAAATTTGGAGAGTATATCTATATCTATATCTATATGTATATCTATATATATATACACACACACACACACACACACACACACACACACAACACTCACAGACATTAAAAAGTACCAATATAATTGCCAATCGAAATTCATCAGTAAATATGTATCATCCACAAATGCAAAAATATTTATTTTACTGAACATGAGTTAATGTATAATGTTGTTCTACTAGGACCCTCTCCTATAGGTTGAATTTTCATTTCCAACAGCATTTAGGAGGAGTGAACTCTTCTCACAATTTGTATCTGCCAAGAC